>NC_080162.1:50232388-50368781 GCF_950295315.1 Erinaceus europaeus | reverse complement strand
TTCTAGTTCTCCCCCGCCAAGAGAATTAGATCAGTCCTGCTAATTTTGCGGGCCCGCTTGGCCCCGCCCGAAGGAACCCCGCCAGAGTTTCAGAGTTCGAGAGTTGCAGAGTTGGAGAGTAAGAGAGAGTGCTTGTGCCGCCGCAAAGAGACAGCAGAGTTCTGTTTGGTGATTAGTTTGTCTTAGTTTGTGAATCGTTGTTCCTGAATAAAGAAATACAGCTTCGCTGCCCAGCCGTTGTCTCCGCGTCTCTGTTACCCGCCCGTGAAGCTAGACCGGCCAGCTAGAGCCTCCGAATTTTTAACAACACTGAAGCTTCCCTCCTGCAGGTGGAGGCGGGGGACTTGAACCTTGAGCACTGTAATGTACAAGCTCTACTGGGTGTACCATCGCCTGGTGACAGCAGTGAACTTGAACTGGGCTTGGGTTACTCCCAGCCAGAGAGAATTCAGACTACCTACAGTCTTAACTCCACCTACTAGGCTGTTGTGCATAGTAGGTCACAGGACAAATGTTTGTTGAATGAATGTGTGAATCCCTATGTGAGACAATAAGAAGCATGAGAATCATGGGATGTGTAACTACCCCACGGAGACGGGGAGATAGCATAATAGTTATGCAAAGACACTCTCGTGCCTAAGCTTCTGAAGTCCCAGGTTCAATAGGTTCAATTTTTTTTTTCTTTCCAGGTTCAGTTCTTGCACCACCATAAAGTAGAGCTGATGAGTGCTCTGGTAAAAACAAAACAAATAGACAAACACAGTAATAATAAATAAATACCCAAAGGAGTGCTCCAAGAGTTCAGATGAAGTCCATTCTCCTCCTTATTCATCTCTTCCTCCTCCTCTTCCTCCTTCCCCCCCCCTCCTTCTGCTCTTCCTCTTCCTCCTTCTTTCTTCTTCCTCCTCCTCTTTCCCCCCAGAGCACTGATATGGTTTATGTCTTACGGTGGTCTTGGGGATTGAACCTAGGACTTTTGGTGCCTCAGGCATGAAAAGTTTTTTGCATAACTAGTATGCCCTCTCCCTAGGCCTGAAGTTGTACTTCTGGGTTGGCCCATGAGTGCTGCAATTAGGCTTCTGAAAAATTCTTGGGAGTGGGGGTGGGCAGGCAGTCATGAAACCTGGTTGAGCACACATGTTACAGCGTATAACCACTCAAGTTCAAGCCCCCGGGCCCCACCTGCAGGGGGGAAAGCTACATGAGTGGTAAAGCAGGTGTCTCTCTTTCTTTCATTCCCTCTCCTCCTTGCTTCTCATTTTTTGTGTCTCTTTACCCAATAAATAATTAAAAAAGGAAATTAGAAAATAATTATTAAAAAAAGGAAATTAGAAACTAGTAATTAAAAAAAAAAGTTCTTTGGGCCTAGGAGGCTGCTCATGAATAAGGTTCAGGGTTTGATCCCCAGCACCATATAATAAATAGCACCAAAGGAGGTGGGGGTGGGGCTGGGAGGCTGCAACACCAGAGATGGGGGAGTTGTGCTTTGGTGTGTCTCCCTCGCTCTTCTCTAAAAAAAAATATCTATCTATATCTATCTATATATGTGTATATAATTATTTTCCCCTCCAGGGTTATTGCTCTGGCTCAGTGCCTGCACCATGAATCCACTGCTCCTGGATTTGTTGCCCTTGTTGTTTTCTATTTGTTGTGATTATTATTGTTGTTACTGATATTGTCATTGCTGGATAGGACAGAGAGAAATGGAGAGAGGAGGGGAAGACAGAGGGGGGGAGAGAAAGATAGACACCTGCAGACCTGCTTCACCACTTGTGAAGTGACCCCCCTGCAGGTGGGGAGCTGGGGGCTCAAACTGGGATCCCTACACCGGTCCTTAGGCTTCGCACCATGTGTGCTTAACCTGCTGTGCTACTGCCGACTGCCTAAAAATAAATTTTAAATACAGTGTTCAAGTCCCCAGTCCCCACCTGCAGGCGGAAACTTCACAAGTGGTGAAGTAGTGCTGCAGGTGTCTCTCTATCTCTCTCCCTCTCTATCATCCCCTTCCCTCTAGGTTTCTGGCTGTGTCTATCCAATAAATACAAACAAAAAATAGATTTTAAAAAATTGGGGCAGCGTGGTCCGGGAGGTGGCGCAGTGGATAAAGCATTGGATTCTCAACCATAAGGTCCCAAGTTTGATCCCCAGCAGCACATGTACCAGAGTGGTGTCTGGTTCTTTCTCTCCTCCTATCTCTCTCATGAATAAATAAATAAATTCTTTAAAAAAAAATTGGGGCAGGGAGGTAGATCAGTAGCATTGTGTATATGTGACACCACCCTGGATTTGGTTCCTGGAATCACATTAAAAAAAATGTACGGTGGTCCGGGAGGTGGGACACTAGATAAAGCATTGGATTCTCAACCATGAGATCCTGAGTTCAATTCCTGGCAGCACATGTACCAGAGTGATATCTGGTTCTTTCTCTCTCTTCTCCTATCTTTCTCATAAATAAATAAATAAATTCTAAAAAAAGAAAAAAAAGATGAACTCCTGGCTGGGGAGGTGGCTCAGAAGGTAGAGTGCTGAACTTGCATGTGTGAGAGTCTGGGTTCAATCCAGAGTGGACTGGTGCTCTGGTCTCTTAAAAATAAACACATGGGGGGGGTCGGGTGGTGGCACAGTGGGTTAAGCGCATGTGGCGCAAAGCGCAGGGACTGGCGTAAGGATCCCGGTTCGAGCCCTCGGCTCCCCACCTGCAGGGGAGTCGCTTCACAGGCGGTGAAGATTGTCTGCAGGTGTCTATCTTTCTCTCCCCTTCTCTGTCTTCCCCTCCTCTCTCCATTTCTCTCTGTCCTATCCAACAACGAATTGCATCAACAAGGGCAATAATAATAACCACAACGAAGCTACAACAAGGGCAACAAAAGGGGGAAAAATGGCCTCCAGGAGCGGTGGATTCATGGTGCAGGCACCGAGCCCAGCAATAACCCTGGAGGAGGAAAAAAAAAAAAAACACATGGGGAGCTGGGTTAAGCGCAGGTGGCGCTAAGCAAAAGGACCTTAGCAGGGGAGTCACTTCACAGGCGGTGAAGCAGGTCTGCAGGTGTCTATCTTTCTCTCCTCCTCTCTGTCTTCCCCTCCTCTCTCCATTTCTCTCTGTCCTATCCAACAATGATGACATCAATAACAACAACAATAATAACTACAGCAATAAAAAGGACAACAAAAGGGAAAATAAATAAATATTTTTAAAAAATTGAAAAAAAAGAACCCCGGTTTGAGCCCCTGGTCCTCACCTGCAGGGGGAAAGCTTTGCAAATGGTAAAGTAGGGCTGCAGGTATCTTTCTGTCTCTCTCCTTATCTCCCCTACCCTCTCGATTTCTGGCTATCTCTATCCAATAAATAAAGATAGTAAAGAAAATTAAAAAAAGAAAAAAAATTCAAAATTCCTTTTGCTAAAGTTCATGTTCTAAAGCTGTTATTCTGTAGTTTAGTTTTGAGCCTTTGCAGATCATCAGGTAATAATCCTCATTAAACTAGAAAAGCAACTTATAACCCAGCCACATTCCCCTCGAGGGAGACTAGACAAGCAGGCACAGATTTCCTCCTCTGCAGCTTTCCAGGGACGTTTTTCTTTGTGCTTGATATAGGTGCTGAGAAATCCTGACTGAGCTAAAAATAAAACTTGCTTTTTCTTTCTTTCTTTTTTTTCTTCTTCTTCTTTTTAATCCAGAAGAGCTCTGCTCAGCTCTGGTTTTAGATGGTGCGGGGGAATGAACCTGGGGGAATGAACCTGGGTTCTTGGAGCGTGAGGCATAAAATAATTTGCATAACCATTATGCTATCTCCCTGATTCAACCCTGGTAATTTTTCAGTTTTTGAATTTTTTTTTTTTTTTGCCTCCAGGGTTATCCCTGGGGCTCGGTGCCTGCAATAGGAATCCACTGCACCTGGAGGCCATTTTTCCCCTTTTGCTTGCCCTTGTTCATCGTTGTTGTTATTATTATTGTTGTTATGGCTATCATTGTTCTTGGATAGGACAGAGAGAAATCGAGAGAGGAGAGGAAGACAGAATGGGATAGAAAGACAGACACTTGTAGACCTGCTTTACAACTTGTGAAGAGACCCCACCTGCAGGATCCTAGAGCCAGTCCTTATGCTTTGTGCCATGTGCGCTTAACCCACTGCGATACTGCTCGGCTCCACAATTTTTGCATTTAAAAAAAAATTTATTTATTTATTATTAGAAAAATAGAGAAATTGGGAGGGGAGAGGGGGATAGAGATAGGGAAAGAGGGAAGAGGGGCGAGAGAGAGAGAGAGAGAGATATACCTGTAGCCTACTTTTATGGCTCATGTAATTTCACCCCTGTGGGTGGGGACCAAGGGCCCAAACCTGGATCTTTGTGAACTGTAATGTGTGCATTTAAAACAGGTGTGCCACTGCCTGGCCCATTGCATTCTTTTGATTCAGAAGAAAGTACTAAGTGGGTGGTGCACTCAGTGAAGCGCACATACTAATGTTGTGCCCAGAGGTTCGGGTCCGATCACACACAAGGAAGTCCAGAGTCACATGCAAGTACAAGAGCCTTTATTAGCAAGCTTAAGCTTGGGTTCCAAGAGCCTCCATGCAGGGAAAGTCTTGCAGCCCTGAACATTTTTCATCACAGCTTTTTATAGTTAGCACAGGGTGGGTACAGGTGGGGATGTTTATGCAGAACAAGAACAGTTGGTTTCTTCGGGTCAACAGCTGTTCTTATTTACCTCCTCACTACCAGGCCCAAGGACCCTGGTTGGAGGCCCTGATACAGGCCTGCAGATCTCTGTCTTTCTTTTTAAAATTTTTATATATTGTTCTTAATGAGAGAGGGGGAGAGAGAGAGAGAGAGAGAACGAGAGGTTGGGGGAGGAGACCAGAGCACTGCTCAGATCTGGCTTATGATGGTGCTGGGGGTTGAACATGGGACCATGAAGCCTCAGGTATCAGAGTCTTCTGCACAGCCAACATGCTATCTCTCCAACCCCAGATGTCTATCTTTTTTTCTCTCTGTCCTATCTAATAAAAATTAGAAGGGGAAAAAAAGGTCACTGGGAGCAGTGGATTCATAGTGTCAGCACTGAGCCCCAGAAATAAATCTGGTGGCAATAAAAACAAAAACAGGGGGAGTCGGTTGGTAGCACAGCTGATTAAGCACACTGTGGCGCGAAGCGTAAGGACCAGCTTAAGCATCCCGGTACCAGCCCTCAGCTCTCCACCTGCAGAGGAGTCCCTTCACAGGTGGGGAAGCAGGTCTGCAGGTGTCTCTTTCTCTCCCCTCTCTCTGTCTTCCCCTCCTCTCTCCATTTCTCTCTGTCCTATCTAACAACAACGACATCAGTAACAAATGCGACAACAATAAAAAACAAAAAACAACAAGGGCAACAAAAGGTAAACTAAATTAAAAAAATTAAACAAAAAACAAAAACAGGGAGTCGGACGGTAGCACAGCAGGTTAAGCGCATGTGGGGCAAAGCACAAGGACTGGCGTAAGGGTCCTGGTTCGAGCCCCAGGCTCCCCACCTGCAGGGGAGTCGCTTCACAGGCGGTGAAGCAGGTCTGCAGGTGTCTCTCTTTCTCTCCCCCTCTCTGTCTTCCCCTCCTCTATTTCTCTCTGTCCTATCCAACAACGATGGCATCAATAACAATAATAACTACAACAACAATAAAAAAAAACAAGGGCAACAAAAAGGGAAAATAAATAAATATAAAAAAAAGGAAAGAAAGGAATAAGTGTATTTGACTTCAGAATTGCCAGGAATTATCAAAAATTCAAGCAGAAGTTACATAAACACATATAACAGACCGCTGTCCTTGAAATTTTATTAGAAAATATATATTTCTTCCTTAGCTATTGTTGAGGTTGGTGCTGACACTACAAATACACTGCTCCTGGTGGCCATTTTTTTTTTTTTTTCTATTTTATTGGATAGAACAAAGAGGAATGAAAGGGGAGGGCGGAAGTGGCCCTGCTGCAGGCAGGGGTGGGGAGCTCTAACCTGGGTCTTTGAGCGGGTCCTTCTGCATAGTAGTATGTGTGCTTAACCGGCTGCACTGCCGGCCAGCCCCCTTGTGCACTGTAACTGGGTGCTCGCTCTACTGGGCGAATCACTGCCCAGCCTTCCAGTGTTTGTTTTTTTTTAATTATCTTTATTTATTTATTGGATAGAGAAAGTCAGAAATCAAGAGGAAGGGGGAGACAGAGAGGGAAGGAGACAGAAAGACACCTGCTACCCTGCTTCACCACTCGCAAAGCTTTCCCCCTGCAGGTGGGGACCAGGGGCTCGAACCTGGGTCCTTGCGCATTGCAATATGTGTGCTTAACCAGGTGTGCTACCACCTGTTCCCCCCCCCCTTTTTTTTTTTTTTTTTTTTACCAGAGCACTGCTCAGCTCTAGTTTATGATGGTTCAGGGGACTGAACCTGGGACTTTGAAGCATCAGGCATGAGAGCCTCTTTGCATAGTCATTATGCTATCTACTCCCACCATTTTATCTTATTATTATTTTTTTACCAGCCAGTGTCCTTTCTACCTATAACTCACTCCCTCAGTTATCTTCTCTAAGCAATCACAAGTTTCCTTGTTTCTCTATTTTTCTTCCTCTTCCTTTTCTTCTTCTCTTCCTCTTTCTTTTCTAGTTATTGGATAGAGACAGCCAGAGGGAAAGGGGTGATAGAGTGGGAGAAAGACAGAGAGACACTTGTAGTCCTGAGTTATTACTCACAAAGCTTTCCCCCATAGGTGAGGACTGGGGGCTTGAACATTGTAACATGTGCGCCCAACCAGGTGCACCACCACCCAACCAACTTTCTTTCTGTCATGTATATTTTATTTGTTTAATTTTAATGAGAGAGTTACAGATAAGAAAAAAAATGATACAGAGAGAGAGGTCGGAACGCTGCTCAGCTCTGATTTTTGGCAGTGCCGGTGGTTTCAGTGCCTCAGGTATGAAAGTCTTTTGCAAAAACATTTATTTATTTTGACTTTTTAAAATCAATTTTATTTATTTATTTATTTATTTATTTTGACTTTTTAAAAATCAAGTTTAATTAGTTAATTTATTTACTTATTTATTTAGTCTTACCAGAACACTGCTCAACTCTGGCTTCTCGTGGTACTGGGGATTTAATCTGGGACCTTGGAGCCTCAGCATTAAAGTCTTTAAAAACATTTTTTTAACTTATATTTTACTGGAGCACTGCTTAGCTCTGACCTATGGTGGAGTGGTGGATTGAACCTGAGACCCTGGAGCCTCAGGTATGAGAGTCTCTTTGTATAGCTATTATGCTATCTCTTCCATCCCATCCCATTCAGGTCTTTTTGCGTAATCATTATGCTATCTTCTCACCCTTCAGATTTTATTTTGATTTTGAAATTAACCTGTATATGCACTAGTATTTTTTATTTATTAATGAAAGGGACAGGAAGAGGGGGAAGAAGAAGAAGAAGAAGAAGAAGAAGAAGAAGAAGAAGAAGGGAGAGAGAGAGAGAGAGTGTGTGTGTGTGTGTGTGTGTGTGTGTGAGAGAGATAGAACCAGAACTAGATATCACTGGTATATGTGCTGCCAGGGATTGAACACAGAACCTCATTCTTGAGAGTCCAGAACCTTATCCACTAAGCTACCTCCTGAACCACTGCACTAGTATTTTTCATTTGAGGAAGACATTTACTACCTTGATTTTCATTTATTTAATTAATTTTAAGTTTTTATTTATAAAATGGAAACACTGACAAGACTATAGGATAAGAGGGGTCCATAACTTCACATAACTCCCACCACCAGAAATCCATATCCCATTCCCTCCTCTGATATTTTTCCTATTCTTTTTAAAGGCGTTTTTTTTTTTTTTTTTTTTGCCTCCAGGGTTATAGCTGGGGCTTGGTGCTCCTGGAGACCATTTTTCCCATTTTGTTGCCCTTGTAGTTACCCTTCTTGTTATCGTTATTATTATTGTTGTTATTGCTGTTGGATAAGACAGAGAAATCGAGAGAAGAGGGGAGACAGAGAATGGGATAGAAAGATGGACACCTGCAGACTTGCTTCGCCACACATGAAGCGACGCCCCCCCCCCTCAGGTGGGGCGCTGGGGTGAACTGGGATTTTTGCGCTTTGAGCCATGTGGCTTAACCCCCTGTGCTCAACCCCCAGCTTTCCTATACTTCAACCCTCTGGGAGCATGGACCCAGGGTCATTATGAGGTGCAGGAGGTGGAAGGTCTGGCTTCTGTAATTGCTTTCCTGCTGAACATGGGCTTTGACAGGTGGATCCACACTCCCAGACTGTCTCTCTCTTTCCCTAGTGGGGCAGGGATCTAGGGAGGTGAGGCTGCAGGACACATTGGTGGGGTTATTTAACTTTTTAATGTACTTATCTGTTTTATTTAATTTTTTTTCAAAGATTTTATTAATTTATTAATGAGAAACATAGGAGGAGAGAGAAAGAACCAGGCATCACCTTGGTATGTGTGCTGCCGGGGATTGAACTCAGGACCTCATGTTTGAGAGTCCGATGCTTTATCCACTGCACCACCTCCTGGACCACTATCTGTTTTATTTTAATGAAAAAGAGATACACACAAAGAGAAAGATACAGAGAGACCAGAATATTGCTCAGTTCTGGCTTCCTGTGGTGTGCAGTGGGTAGGTTTGAAACTGAGACTTTGGAGCCTTTTTTAAAAAAAGTCGTTTTACATAACCATTATGATATCTCCCCCCCCACAAAAAAAATCAGGTAGTGTCGGGAGATAGCATAATGGTCATGCAAAAGATATTCATGCCTGAGTCTCCAAAGTCCCAGGTTTGGTCTTCCTATCCACTCCCTCGCCACCCTCCATAAGCCAGAGCTGAGCAGTGCTCTGGTCTCTGTAGCTGTAGCTTTCTCTCATTCAACTAAAACAACACAAAATTTAAATATATTATTTTTTATGTGGTCTGGGAGGTGGTGCAGTGGTTACAGTTTGGATTTAAAACTGTAGGGTTGGGTATATTAAGTGCACACGTTACTGTACAAGGATCTGGATTAGAACCCCCACTCTCCACCTGCAGAGGGGAAGCTTCACAAATGGTTAAGCAAGTGCCGCAGGTCTCTCTCCCCCTCCCCTATTTTTCTGCCCCACTCAATTTCTCTCTGTCCTATCAAATAAAGAAAGAAAAAAAAAAGGTGGGAGTCCGGCGGTAGCGCAGCGGGTTAAGCGCCAAGTGGTGCAAAGCGCAAGGACCAGCTTAAGCATCCGGGTTCGAGCTTCACAAGCGATGAAGCAGGTCTGCAGGTGTCTTTCTCTTCCCCTCTCGGTCTTCCCCTCCTTTCTCCATTTTTCTCTGTCCTATCCAACAACGACGACATCAATAACTACAACAATAAAACAACAAAGGCAACAAAAGGGAATAAATAAATAAATAAAAAGAAAAAAGATATTTAAAAAGAAAGAAAGAAAGAAAAAAAGGTTATGAGGAGTAGCGGATTTGACCTGTAGGCCGCAAGTCCCAGTGATAACCCTGGTGGCAATAATAAAAAAAAATAAATAAATAAATAAAACCGTAGCTTTGTGGTCCAGGAGGTGGCACAGTGGATAAAGCATCAGATTCTCAAGCATGAGGTCCTGAGTTCAATCCCCGGCAGCACATGTAC
Source organism: Erinaceus europaeus (assembly GCF_950295315.1). Taxonomy (NCBI): domain Eukaryota; kingdom Metazoa; phylum Chordata; class Mammalia; order Eulipotyphla; family Erinaceidae; genus Erinaceus; species Erinaceus europaeus. Next base: position 50,359,171 of record NC_080162.1, on the reverse strand, counting down.
CAGAGTGATGCCTGGCTCTTTCTGTCTCCTCCTATGTTTCTCATTAATAAATAAATAAAATCTTAAAAAAAACACAAAAACTTACAGTCTCTGAATTCAAGCCTAGCACTACACATGCCAGAGTGCTGTTCTGGTTCTTTCTCTCTCTCATGTTAATAAATAGGATCTTCAAGAAGAGGTTTGTTTTATATATTTCATGAGAGATAAAAAAGTCTTTTTACATAACCATTATGATATCTCCCCTACAAAAAAAAATCAGGTAGTGTCGGGAGATAGCATGATGGTCATGCAAAATATATTCATGCCTGAGTCTCCAAAGTCACAGGTTTGGTCTTCCCATCCACTCCCTCGCCACCCTCCATAAGCCAGAGCTGAGCAGTGCTCTGGTCTCTGTAGCTGTAGCTTTCTCTCATTCAACTAAAAACAACACAAAATTTAGAGAGAAGAGAAAATTTAGAGGAGACGGGCCGGAGCACCACTCTGGGATATACAATACTAGTGATCGAGCTACCAGTAGCATGCTTTTCTTTCTTATTTTATTTTTTGCTTCCAGGGTTAATCTCTGGGCCTTGGTGCCTGCACTATGAATCCACTGCTTCTGGCAGCCATTTTTTCCATTTTTGTTGTTGTTGTTGGATAAGACAGAGAGAAATTGAGAGAGGAGGGAGAGAAAGATAGATACCTGCAGACCTGCTTCACGGCTTGTGAACCGACTCCCCTGCAGGTTGGGAGCCTGGGCCTCAACCAGGATCCTTGGGCAGTCCTTGCGCTTTGCACCTCATACGTTTAACACGTTTAAGTGGTGTGCAACAGCATGCTTTTAAATCCGAAAATGTAGCACTGCACTACTACCTTGGATTGTTGTTGTCACTTTCTAAAGACTCTGCATGTACAAGTTGTGAAAGTTAAGGCTCTTGATTATAAATAACAGAGATTTACACTGGCAAACCCAAGTTGGGAAGGGGTTTATTGAGAAGCCCTAGTGCTCTTCTTCTTTCTTCTAGCGTTTGCCCTTCTTCCGTAGCCAGTCAACAGCGTCAGGTTGAGCCTGATGTAAAGTTTCGAGACCTCCTCTGAATCTGGAGAGATGGCAGTCGTTGACTATGTGGGTCATATAGAACTAGTAGGAAGGTTTAAAGCCGCAGTAAGCGGGGAAAGCTGAGTGTAGAAAATGCTGCAGGGAAGTCGCTTCACAAATGGTGAAGCAGGTCTGCAGGTCTCCATTTCTCTCTGTCCTATCCAACAATGACGACATCAATAACAACAATAACTATAACAATAAAACAACAAAGGCAACACAAGGGAATAAATAAATATTTAAAAAAAAGGAAAATACTGCCTGGTGAGTGAAATTGCTACCTCTGGTCACATCTGTAGCTGGACACTGCCCTGCCTAAGGACAGCTATCTGTCCTTGACCACACTTACAGGATAAACCCAAGCTCTCTCTCTCTTTCTCTTTTGCCTCCACGGTTATCGCTGGGGTTCTGTGAAGGCACTATGACACTATGAATCCATTGTACTGTGGCCTTTTTTTTTTTTTTTTTTTTGGCAACATTGCCAAAGAAGCTAAAAGTACCTGACACCTGTTAGTGGGGTTGCCCAAAGCCCTACAGAATTAGGAAATCACTTTATGGGCCTGGGTGAGCAGAGGAAAAGGACCCTGGAAAATACAGGTGTCCCTTATAGCCATATGACACTTAGGCGATTCTTTTGAGGATTAGTCTTTGTAATGGGAGGGCTGGTGTGCTTTATTTATTATTATTATTATTATTATTATTATTATTATTATTATTTTGTGTGTGTGTGGGCTTAGATATATATATTTAAAAATTTTTATTTATAAAAAGGAAACACTGACAAAAGCCATAGGATAAGAGGGGTACAACTCCACACAATTCCCACCACCAGAACTCTGTATCCCATCCCCTCCCCTGAAAGCTTTCCTATTGTTAATCCCTCTGGGAGTATGGACCCAGAGTCATTACGGGGTGCAGAAGGTAAAAGGTCTGGCTTCTGTAATTGCTTCCCTGCTGAACATGGGCATTGGCAGGTTGTTCCATACTCCCAGCCTGCCTCTCACTTTTCCTAGTGGAGAGAGTTCTGGGAGGTGGGGCTCCAGAACACATTGGTGAGGCCGTCTGCCCAGGGAAGTCTGGTTGGCATCATGTTAGTATCTGGAACCTGGTGGCTGAAAAAAAGAGTTAACATAGTGGTCTGGGAGGTGGCGCAGTGGATAGGGCATTGGACTCTTAAGCATGAGGTCCTGGGTTTGATCCCCGGCAGCACATGTACCAGAGTGATGCCTGATTCTTTCTCTCCTCAATCTTTCTTATTAATAAATAAATAAAATATTTTAAAAAATGAGTTCCCCCGGCTCCCCACCTGCAGGGGAGTCCTTTCACAGGTGGTGAAGCAGGTCTGTAGGTGTCTATCTTTCTCTCTCCCTCTGTCTTCCCCTCCTCTCTCCATTTCTCTCTGTTCTATCCAACAATGAAGACATCAATAATTACAACAATAAAACAACAAGGGCAAAAAAAAAAGGGAATAAATAAATAAAATATTAAAAAATAATAAAAAAGTTAACATATAGAGCCAAAAAATTGTTTTACTAATCATGAACCTAAAGGCTGGAAAAGTTCATATGAAGAGTTGGGGGGGGTCTCCGTTTTGTAGATAGTAGTGCTACTTTAGTTATATTCCAAAGCTCCCATGACTATAACAGTTTAAAAAATTTTATTTTATTTATATTTATTTATTTTTTATTTTCCCTTTTGTTGCTCTTGTTGTTTTTTTATTGTAGTTATTATTGCTGTTGTTGTTGTCATTGTTGTTGGATAGGACAGAGAGAAATGGAGAGAGGAGGGGAAGACAGAGATAGGGAGAGAAAGACACTTACAGACCTGCTTCACCGCTTATGAAGCAACTCCCCTGCAGGTGGGGAGCCTGGGGCTAGAACCCGGATACTTACGCCTGTCCTTGCGCTTCAAGCCATGTGCGCTTAACCCACTGTGCTACTGCCCGACTCCCCTAAAATTAAAAAAAAATTTATTTATTTATTCCCTTTTATTGCCCTTGTTGTTTTATTTTTGTAGTTATTATGGATGTCGTCATTGTTGGATAGGACAGAGAGAAATGGAGAGAGGAGGGGTAGACAGAGAGGAGGAGAGAAAGACACCTGCAGACCTGCTTCACCGCTTGTGAAGTGACTTCCATGCAGGTGGGGAGCCGGGGATTTGAACCGGGATCCTTACACTGGTCCTTGCGCTTTGTGCCACCTGTGCTTAGCGCATTGCATTACCAGTCTGACTTACCAGAAAGACAGACACTTGCAGACCTGCTTCACCGCCTGTGAAGCAACTCCCCTGCAGGTGGGGAGCCAGGGGCTCGAACCCGGATACTTACGCCTGTCCTTGCACTTCAAGCCATCTGCGCTTAACCCACTGAGCTACAGCCTGACTCCCCCCCAATTTTTTAAAAAATATTTATTTATTCCCTTTTTGTTGCCCTTGTTTTACTATTGTAGTTATTGGTGTTGTTTATGTTGTTGTTGGTGGATAGGACAGAGAGAAATAGAGAGAAGAGGGGAAGACAGAGTAGGAGAGAGAAAGACACCTGCAGACCTGCTTCACCGCTTGTGAAGTGACTTCCATGCAGGTGGGGAGCCGGGGATTTGAACCGGGATCCTTACCCTGGTCCTTGCGCTTTGTGCCACCGGTGCTTAGGCCACTGCATTACCAGTCGACACCACCCCCCCCCGTTTTTTTTTTTTCCTGAGCCTGATATCTGATATGCAGGTGGATCTAAGTTATTGTCTGGGGAAATGATGTCATGGCTGGACAAAGGACCAGAAAGTTGGATCAGGGAAAAGAGTAGCTCCCAAATATGGGAAAGGTGTATAAATATTGTTGACTGGGAGTTGGGCGGTAGCACAGCGGGTTAAGTGCAGGTGGTGCAAAGTGCAAGGACCGGCATAAGGATCCCGGTTCCAGCCCCCGGCTCCCCACTTGCAAGGGAGTCGCTTCACAGGCGGTGAAGCAGGTCTGCAGGTGTCTCTCTTTCTTTCCCCCTTTCTGTCTTCTCCTCCTCTCTCCATTTCTCTCTGTCCTATCTAACAACGACAACATCAATAACAACAACTACAATTAAACAACAAGGGCAACAAGAGGGAATAAATAAATAAAAATTTAAAAAAATAAAAATAAATATTGTTGACTGTAAACCCCATTAATTTGCTCTGATCTGGGCCCATATTCAGCTTAGGAGCCTATGTGACTTCTGCATCCCTATAGATCTGAGCTCACATTCTGTGGTCATGAGTAGGTACATTCCAAGGTGCCCCAATTTCAGGACCCGTCTTCCTCAGGGGGAACATAGAGTATGTTGTCCAGCCTCCCTTCAGAGAATGGAACATTCTTTATCGTTGTTGATCCAAGTTGAGGGCAAGGTCCTATGAGGGCTCACAAAGGCGTCTCTTGTGTTGTTCCTGATAGAGATGACCAGTAACAATGGAGAGAGGGATCTAGCCCTGTCATGTGTTGGGAATCTCAGGACTCCCTTACTAGGGTCCCAGCTGTTTTACTTCTGTTTTTAAGCTTTGTATTCCAAATTCATTAAAAAAGAAATCCTGGGGGAGTCCAGCTGTAGCGCAGCAGGTTAAGCCCAAGTGGTGCAAAGCACAAGGACCGGCTTAAGGATCCCGGTTCTAGCCCTGGCTCCTCACCTGCAAGGGAGTCACTTCACAAGCGGTGAAGCAGGCCTGCAGCTGTCTTTCTCTCACCCTCTATGTCTTCCCCTCCTCTCTCCATTTCTCTCTGTCCTATCCAACAACAACATCAATAACAACAACAGTAAAACAAGAAAGGCAACAAAAGGAAATAAATAAGTAAATATTAAAAAGAAAAAGAAATCCTGGGGGTCTGAGTGGTGGCACACATGGTTGAGTGCACATGTTATCATGTGCAAGGACCCAGGTTCAAACCTCACTTCCCACCTGAAAGGGGAAAGCTTCACATGCAGTGGAGCAGTGCTACAGGCCTTTCTCTTTCTCCTTCTCTATTTACCTTTCCCTCTCAATTTCTCTGTTTCTATTCAGTCAATCAATTAATCAATCCTGGAAGGTTCCAGTTCTCCAGGAGCCCATCAAGGCAGGACTTCGGAGAATGGTTTTTTGCATTACTAAGCAAATTTAAGTCATATAATTATGGCACTTTACTGTTGCACCTAAGTAGTATGGGAAATGAATGAATGAATGAATGAATGAATTTATTTATTTTTACCAGAGCACTGCTCAACTCTGGCTTATGGTGGTGTGGGGAAGTAAACTTGGAACTTTGGAGTCTCAGGCATGAGAGTCTTTTTGCATAACCATCTACCCCTGCCCAGAAATGAATTTTAAAAAGAAAGCAGGGACTAGAAGGCGACTTTGCAGGCAAGAACACATATTTCCCATGTGTGATACCTTGGGTTTGATCCCTAGAACCATAAGACAGCACCTAGGATTAGAACAGGTAGAACTCCATGGATGGTGAAGTGGTATTTTGGTATCTCTCTCTCCTCTCTCTTTCAATATATAGAATAAAACATTAGGCTAGAGAGATTGCTCAGTGGTGTCTTATGTGCAAAAGATCTTGAGTTCATCCCTTGGTACTGCATTGAAAGGAGGAGGAGGAGGGGGGAATGGAGGAGGAGAAGGAAGAAAAGAAATGAATTTGGAATATTTGAAGCTATAGGCAGTTGAAAAACTGGGGCCTGGGAGATAGTACAGTGAATAAGATGCTGCACCTGGGAGCATGAATCTCCAGGTTCAACTTCCAACATCTCATTTGCCAGAGTGATGCCCTCGTGTTTTCTTTCTCTTTCTCTCCCTCTCTCCTTTGGTCCCTCCTTTCTTTCTTTCTTTCTTTCTTTCTTTCTTTCTTTCTTTCTTTCTTTCTTTCTTTCTTTCTTTCTTTTAAATACTTTTATTTATTATTGGATGGAGACAGAGATAAATTGAGGGGGGGTGCTAGAGACGGAGAGCTACCTGCAGATGCTAGAGAGACTCCTGCAGCCCTGCTTCACCACTTGTGAAGCTTTCCCCCTGCAGGTGGGGACCAGGGGCTTGATCCTGCAACCTTGTGCACTGTAATGTGTGCGCTTAACCAAGCGTGCCAGTGTCTGGCCCCAGTCCTTCCTTCCTTTCTGTCTTATAAATAGAATCTTTAAAAAAGAACAATAGAGGGAGTCCAGTGGTAGTGCAGCAGGTTAAGGGCATATGGCCTAAAGCACAAGGACCGGCCTAAGGATCCCGGTTCAAGCCCCGGCTCCCTAATTGCAGGGGAGTCACTTCACAGGTGTTGAAGCAGGTCTGCAGGTGTCTATCTTTCTCTCCCCTTCTCTGTCTTCCCCTCCTCTCTCCATTTCTCTCCGTCCTATCTAACAACGGCGACATCAATAATAACTACAACAACAATAAAATAACAAGGGCAACAAAAGGGAAAAATATATATAGAGAGAAAGAGCAAGAGAGAGAAAGAACAATAGAAAACCTGATTAAAAACGATATAACATATCCTTGTCAAACTAAGAATCTAGTGCTAAGTATTGGTTGTCAGAAAAGCAATGACGCATTTTTACATGGAAAAAAAATATCCTGACTTCTTTGACAAGCCAATAGCTACGGTTTTTATTGAATGATGTGAGACCTGGTCATCTCGTACTTTCTCTCCAGATGTAAAAGGGGCAGCTCTAGTCATCACAACAGTGTTCCAAGCAGGAAGAAGCAGGGCTGGAGGCAGTAGCATCTGTCCCTTTTTATCAGGAAAGCAAGCATATTCCTGGAAATACAGCAGCATAGTTGGCAACCACAGCAGCAAAAGAACATTTATGCTTCTAAAATAAGAGGGAGAAGAGGGTCAGAGGTTGGGAACAGTAACTGGTACAGTCAATCGATTTTTTAGCACCAGAAAAATCAAAAGAGCCATAGCATTTTGGGATATTGAAGCCTCTTTCCCTTCCTTTCGTTCTCGCATGTCAGTGAGAGTTCTTGCCATCATTTCTCATACTATATACACTCACAGGAACTTAATAGTAATAGACTACATGAGTTATTAAGGGTTGTTAAAATGGAGTATTCCTGCACTGAAATTAGCCAAATTCTCCACACCAGTATTCTGCCCAGTCTGTCTGGCTGCCACTCGATGCTTGATAGCCTTTGCACAAATCGCTGGAATTCCTACAGTTCAGGGAAAGGATACTTTATCAGTGTTTTCTTGAATTAGTTACAGCTCTCAATAGCTGCTTCTGTTTCCTGTAGTACAATAAGCTGTTATACCTTATTATGGATTGAATTGTTTCTTTTAAAAAGAAAGTATGTTTAGGCCCCTAACCCCAACTACCTGTACATGTGACCTTATTTGGAAATAGAGATTTTGCCAGATGTCGTTAGTTAATTGTGACGTCCTTAGTTAAACTGTAACGAGACCATAGCACAGGACTTGCATGCTGGAAGCCCAGGGTTCCAGCCCTGCCACTGCTGTTTTCCTGGGCTGAGCAGTGCTCTAGTCTTTCATAAATAAATAAATAAATAAATAAATAAATAAATAAATAAATAAATATATCTTTGTGGCCTGGAGGGAATTATTTGCTTGCGGTCCCAAGTTTGATTCCTACCACCATATGTATTCCAGAGTGATGCTCTGGTTCTCTTTCTCTCCTTCATTAAAATCACTGAATAAATAAACCTTGAAAAATGAAGTGATACTAGGGTGGGAGTAGAGAGCATAATGGTTATATGAAGAGACTTAGTCTCATGCCTGAGGCTCCAAAGTCCCAGGTTTAATCCTGCACACCACCAGAAACCAGAGATGAGCCGTGCTCTGGTTAAAAAAAAAAAAAAAAAAGTCATACTGCATGGAGAATCCTTAAACAAATAAAAATGGAGTTACTTTACTATCCAGCAATACTTCTCTTGGACATTTATCTAAAGGACACTCAAACTAATTTGAAGGGACATATCCACTCTTATGCTCATAGCTGCATGATTCACAACAGTCAAAGAATGGAAGCAGCATAAATATCTATCAACAGGTGATTGGTTAAAGAAGTTATAGGCTATAGTTTTCATGGATTACTACTCTGCAATCAAAAACGATGATACTGTGTCCTTTGGGATAAAAATGGACAGAACTGGAGGTGATTATGTTTAAACAAATAAATAAGGAGTAGAAAGACAAGTAGTCTGGGAGGTGGTGCAGTGGATGGAGCATTGGATTGTCAACCATAAGGTCCCAAGTCCAACTCCCAGTAGCACCTGTACCATAGTGATGTATGATTCTTTCTTTCTCTCCTGCTATCTTTCATAAATAAATAAATAAATAAATAAATAAATAAATAAAATATTTAAAAAGAGAGATGAAAGAACTACCAGATGATTTCATTCATGTGTGAAATCTAATACACATGAACTTGAAAAAAGAAACAAAACAGAAACAAGCAAACTATTTCTAAGATTTCGGAGAACTATGGTGGTTATCTTTGGGTGGTGGAAGGGTAGGGACACAGAACTTTGGTGGTAGATGTGGTATGGAACTATACACAGTAATCTTACAATCTTGTGACCTGCTATTAATCACAAATTAAAAAAATAAAATAAGGTCACACTGGATTAGGGTGGGTATCTTTAGAAGCAGAAAAAGCAGACCCCTCCCCTTTTCTTTTTTCCTTTCCCTTCTCTCTTTCTTTCTTTCTTTCTTTCTTTCTTTCTTTCTTTCTTTCTTTTGTTCTTCCCTTCTCTTTTTTATTTTTAAAATTTATTTATTTATTTGACAGGATAGAGAGAAACTGAGAGGGAAGTGGGATAGAGAGGGAACGAGAGGCAGAGGAACGCTTGAGAATTTGAGAAGGGAGTGGATGATAGAGAGGGAAAGAGACACTTTAATGTTTGTGTTTAACCAGGTGCACCGCTGCCTGGCCCTGCAGGTTGGTCTCTTTCTCTCTTTCTCACCTCTCCTCCCTCTCTATCTCCCCATTTGCTCTTGATTTCTCTGTCTATATCTAAAATAAGTAAAAAACGTTAAAAAAAAGAGAAGATTTATTCATTCATCAATGTGAGAGGGAGGATGAAAGAGAGAGAGAGAGAGAGGATCAGAGCAACACTCTGGTTAAAAAATAAGAAAAAAAAGGATTTTAAAGAGATTTTAAGAGGGAGGAGACAGAGAGGGGAAAAGACAGAAACCTGTAGTCTTGCTTTACCACTTCTGTAGGTGGGGACCCGGGGCTTGAACCTGGGTCCTTATGTACTTTAATGGGTGTGCTTAACCAGGTATGCCACCACCTGCCCCCCCTTTTTTAAATTAAAGAGTTATTTTATTATGAGAGAAGTGGGGTGGGGCACCAGAGCACACTACTCAGGTCTTGACTTACAGTGTTGGGGACTGAATCTTCAGCCCTGGGGCCTCAGACAAACAAGTTAGTGCTCTAACAGGAGGACATCTTTTTTGACCCTTAAAAAAAAAAAAAAAGACTAGTGCAGGGCCAGGTGGTGGCACACCTGGTTGAGCGCACATAATACAACTCTCAAGGATCTGGGTTCAAACCCCACCAGTTCAAACCCCTAGTCCCCCACCTTCAGGAGGAAAGCTTTGCGAGTGCTGAAGCAGTTTTGCAGGTGTTTCTGTCTCTCTCCCACTCTATCTCTCTGTTTCTCCCAATTTCTCTCTGTCTCTATGCTATAAATAAATAAAGATAGTAAAAATATATATTTTTTCCTCCAGGGTTATTGCTGGGCTCGGTGCCTGCACCATGAATCCACCGCTCCTGGAGGTCATCCTTTCCCCCTTTTGCTGCCCTTGCTGTTGTAGCCTCGTTGTGGCTATTATTATTACCATTGTTGATGTTGTTCGTTGTTGGCTAGGACAGAGAGAAATGGAGAGAGGAGGGGAAGACAGAGTGGGGGAGAGAAAGACAGACACCTGCAGACCTGCTTCACCACCTGTGAAGTGACTCCCCTGCAGGTGGGGAGCTGGGGGCTCGAACCGGGATCCTTAAGCCAGTCCCTGAGCTTTGCGCCACGTGCGCTCAACCCACTGCACCACTGCCAGACCCCCCAAATAATTAAAAAAAAAACACTAGGTGAGGGGCAGGTGCTGATGTACCTGGTTGAACACGCATGTTACAAAGCTGAAGAACCCAGTCTTCATGAGTGGTGAAGCAGTACTGCAAGTCTCTCTCTCTCTCTGCCTTCAGGGTTATTGCTGGGGATTGGTGCTAGCACTACGAGTCCACTGCTCCTGGAGGATATTTTTCCTGTTTTGTTGCCCTTGTTGTTGTTGTTATTACTGTTGTTGTTGGATAGGACAGAGAGAAATGGAGAGAGGAGGGCAAGACAGAGGGGGGAGAGAAAGACACCTGCAGACCTGTTTCAACACCTGTGAAGGGACCCCCCCTGCAGGTGGGGAACCGGGGGCTCGAACCCAGATCTTTACAACAGTTCTTGAGCTTCATGCCATGTGTGCTTAACCCACTGTACCACTACCTGGCCCTCTCTGTCTCTCTCTTTATTGCCCTCATCTCTCTCAATTTCTGGCTGTTTTGACCCAATAAGTAAAGATATATATATATATATATATATATATATATATATATATATATATATTAAGGATTTTGTTTATTTATTCATGAGAAAGAGGAGAGAGAGAGAGAGAGAATCAGGTATCACTGTGGCACATGTGCTGCTGGGGGTTGCTTGAGAGTTCAATGTTTTATCTACTGCACCACTTTCCAGACCAATAAAGATAATTAAACTCGGGCCTGAGTGGTGGCACATCTGGCTGAGTGCACATGTAGCAATGTGCAAGGACCTGGGTTCAAGCCCCCAGTCCCCACCTGTAGGGGGAAAGCTTTGCAAGTGGTGAAGCAGTGTTGCAGGTGTCTCTCTGTTTCTCTCCCATATCTGCCACCCCTTTCTCTCTCAATTTCTGGCTGTCTCTATCCAATAAATAAAGATATTAAAATATTAAAAAAAGATAATTAAACTTTTAAAAATTATCTTTATTTATCAGACAGAGACAGCCAGAAGTTGAGAGGAAGGGATAGAAGGAGACAGAGAGACACCTTCAGCCCTGCTTCAACACTTGTGAAGCTTTCCCCCTGCAGGTAGGGACTGAGGACTTGAACCTAGGTCTTAGCACATTGTATTAAAGGTAATTAAAAAATATTTTATTTATTTATTTTCCCTTTTGTTGCCCTTGTTGTTTTTTTATTATTGTTGTAATTATTATTGTTGTTGTTGTTGATGTCATCATTGTTAGATAGGACAGAAAGAAATGGAGAGAGGAGGGGAAAACAAAGGAGGGAGAGAAAGATAGACACCTGCAGACCTGCTTCACCGCTTGTGAAGCGACTCCCCTGCAGGTGGGGAACCGGGGGCTCGAACAGGGATCCCTAAGCCGGTCCTTGTGTTTTGAGCCACATGCACTTAGCCCACTGCATTACCGCCTGACTCTCTAAAGGTAATTTTTAAAAACTTAAAAAAAAAAAAACCCACTAGGGATCCAGGCAGTGGTGTATCCAGGTAAGTGCACACATTACCATACACAAGGACCCAGGTATGAGCCCTCACTTCTCACCTGCAGCAAGGATACTTCACAAGCAGTGAAGCAGGTTTGCAGGTCTCTCTCTCTCTCTCTTTCTTTCTTTTACCAGAGCACTGCTCAGCTCTGGCTTATGGTGGTGTGAGGAATTGAACCTGGGACTTTGGAGCCTCAGGCATGAGAGTCTTTTTGTATACCCATTATGTTATCTATCCCTGAACCTCTCTCCCTTCTATCTTATCTACCCCTCCCCTCTCAATTTTTCTCTATCCTATCAAATAAAATAGAGGGGAAAACAAGACAATAAGGCCACTAGGAGCTCTGGATAACTCTGGAGGGGAAAGTAAGAAAAAAAGATAAAAGAAAGAAAGAAAGGAAGAAAGAAAGAAAGGGAGAAAGAAAGACTTTATAAAAAATATTTATTTACTTATTAGAGAACCAGAACATCACTCTGGCATGTATTCTTCTTCTAGCGTTTGCCCTTCTTCCGTAGCCAGTCAACAGCATCAGGTTGAGCCTGATGTAAAGTTTCGAGATCTGGAGAGGTGGCAGTCGTTGACTATGTGGGTCATAGTCTGTCTGTAGCCGCAGGGGCAGTTCGGGTCGTCTCTGGCTCCCCATCGATGGAACATAGCGGCGCACCGGCCATGGCCTGTTCGATAGCGATTGAGGAGGGCCCAGTCATAACGTGCTAGGTCAAAGCCGGGTTGACGCTTGCAGGGGTCTGTGATGAGGTGTTTGTTCTTTACCTCAGCTGACTGCCAGCTCTGTTTCCAAGAGTCTGGAACAGAGAAGTTCAGTGTAGGCATAAGGGACCAGATTGGGTGACGAGATGTCAAGTGTTGAACAGGGTGGGTGAAGATATCCGCGTATATTGGCAGGTCTGGTCGAGCGTAGACATGGGAAATGAACTTAGATGATGCTGCATCCCGACGAATATCTGGCGGGGCGATGTTGCTAAGAACTGGCAGCCATGGAACCGGGGTGGAACGGATGGTTCCAGAAATTATCCTCATGGAGGAATATAATTTGGAATCGACCGAGTGGACATGGGGGCTACGGAACCATACTGGGGCGCAGTATTCTGCAGTGGAATAGCATAATGCCAGAGATGATGATCATAGTGTGGAAGCGCTCGCGTCGCGCCCCATGAGGAGCTGGCCAGTCTTGCAATGATGTTATTCCTCGCGCCCACCTTTGCTGCAGTTTTTATGAGATGTTCGTGAAATGACAGAGTGCGATCGAGAGTAACGCCAAGATAGACTGGCTGGGCTTCATGCCGGATTCTCGTATCGCTAAGCTGCACATTAAGCTCACGCGAGGCCGAGGCATGGTGTAGATGGAAAACAGATGATACCGTTTTTGCAGTGCTAGGGATTAGTCGCCATTTTTTACAGTAATCAGATATCAGAGACATGTCTTTCGTGAGTGTTTCCTCAAGGATGTTGAACTTGGATGCCTGAGTTGCACAGCAGATGTCATCGGCGTAGATGAACTTCCTTGAAGAAGTTTCTGGGAGGTCATTGATGTAAATATTAAATAGCGTAGGAGCCAGAACAGAGCCCTGGGGGAGGCCACTTGAGACAAGTCTCCATCTGCTAGACTTGTCACCCAGATGTACCCGGAATCTTCTGTTTTGGAGAAGAAACGATATAGTGTTGGCCACCCATGGAGGCAGGCATCTTGAGATCTTGACTAGGAGACCACAGTGCCAGACCGTGTCATAGGCTGCTGTGAGATCAACAAAGACAGCATCCGTCTTTAAATTCTTCTGGAATCCATTTTCAATGTAAGTTGAGAGGGCCAGGGCTTGTTTCCAGGTAGATCTTCCTGGGCGGAAACCACCCTGGGCAGGTGATAGAAATTTCTCTGTAAGATGAGAAATACGTGACAGAAGCAGCCTCTCAAGGAGTTTGTAACACACAGAGAGAAGAGAAATTGGTCTATAGCTGGCGGCCAGTGTTGGGTCTTTCTTTGGTTTCAAAACCGCTATAATCTTCGCACGACGCCAAACTTTGGGCATAGACTCAGATTCCAAGATGTGGGACAGGAATGAAGCGAGCCACTTCTTTGCTGCGGGGCCCAGGTTAAGAATGAGTTCTGGGGTGATGTTATCATAGCCAGCAGCTGTTCCCGGTTTAACCCTCTTCAAAGCGTCTTCCAGTTCAAACAGTGTAAAGGGAGAGATTTTTGGAGATGGACAAGATAACCGGAAGTGGGATGACCACTCATGGGAAATTTCTCTTTTCCAGACTGGGTCGATCTTAGCACATCCAACTTGAGTTAGGTGACTGGCCACTGAGTTTGGAGATACGGGAGGATGGGAGACGGGAGGGAGTTGGCTACCGGCACCCAGTCTGTGAAGAAGCTTCCAGGCCTTCCTACTTGAGTGGGTGCATTGGATTGACCTTCCCGTGGTGCATCTCGTGAGTACCCATTCATTGGGGAAACTGACGATCCTTCCTAGCCGACTGAATCCACATGGATCCCAGTCACTTTCAAAGCCAGCAACAAGCAGCTCTGGCATGTATGATGCTGGTGATTGAACTAGAGACCTAGAGCTGGTAAAATGACTGACTTGGTTAGTGCATTCCTTTGCCTTGTAAATGACCCGGGTGTGAGCTCAGCCCCCACTACACTGGAGGAAGCTTCAGTGCTGTCATTTCTGTCATTCTCTTTCTCGGCATCTCTGCCTCTATCTAAACAAATAAAAACAAACAAATAAACAAAAGAACTAAACACCTCATGCTTGAGAGTTCATCTGTTGAGCCACCTCCTGGGCCCAGATTTATTTATTAATGTTAGAGAATTATTATTTGACTGATGTATGTGTGTGAGGAGAGAGAACTAGAGTACCATTCTGGCATTTGCCATGTTGGGGACCGAACTTGGAACCTTTTGTTTGAAAGTTCAACACTTTCTCTGCAAATTCTGTGCTTTATGGCAGAGTGAATTCCCTGGAATTCAATAGTATATTTTTAATTTTTCCAGAATCATTTACTGTGTTCCAGTTGCTTCTCTTTCATTCCAGCCTATTCTTCTTCTAGGGGTGTGTGTGTGGGGCTTCTTTAAGTAAATTTGGAGATAACTGCACTTGTATTCATAGACAAAATAAGTTCATGAACTGGGGAGATGACACAAGGTTATGCAAAAACACTTTTTAAAAATTTATTTATTTATTTTCCCTTTTGTTGCTCTTGTTTTTCATTGTTGTAGTAGTTATTATTATTGTTGTTATTGATGTCGTCATTGTTGGATAGGACAGAGAGAAATGGAGAGAGGAGGGGAAGACACCTGCAGACCTGCTTCACCACTTGTGAAGTGACTTCCCTGCAGGTGGGGAGCCAGGGGCTCGAACTGGGATCCTTACGCTGGTCCTTGCGCTTCGCGCCACGTGCACTTAACCTGCTGAGTTACCACCAGACTCCCAGAAAAAAACACTTTTATGCCAGTGGTCCCTGATTCAATCCTCAGCACTATCGGGCACACTTGGTTGAATGCACGTATTATTATCCTCAGCACTACCACAAGCTAGAGTTGAGTAGTACTCTGGAAAAATAAAGTGTTTTTCTTTTCTTTTCTTTTTTTTGATACAAACAATATTGTAGCAGCAATAACCTAAATTAATAACCCTTCTTCAGGGGTGGGTGGTGGAATACTAGGTTCAGTTCACACCCCACCTGCAGCAGGGAAGCTTCACGAGTGGTGAAGTTGAGCTGCAAGTTTCTCTCTTCTCTCCTCTCAAATATTCTCATTCTCTGTCCTTTCAAGTAAAAGAAAGGAAAAGGAAAAAGAAGAGAAGGGGGAGGGGAATAAGCTACCGAGTTTACCTGGAGCTGTGGATTCACCATATCCCAGCAGGCATTGAGTCCCAGCAGTAACCCTGGTGCTGATAATTAAAAAAAAAAAAAATCAATTAATAAACAACCCACCTTCAGATGTACTTGTTGGGGAGAGTGTAGGGAACAAACTATCATATGATCCAACCTCTGTGGGGCTAATTTGCCACCACATATCAGAAGTATACTGGCATTTTCCCATTAACATAACAGATGTACCTACAGGCATTCCAAAGAAGTGATTACAGCGTTTTTTCTTTGTATTGTCATTAATTATTGCCACAATGGAAACAAACCAAAACTTTCCTCTACAGAGAATGACTCAGCAATGCACGGAATAGTGTGTAATGATGAAAAAAGAATAAGGTAATTCTGCTTTTACTGATGTGGAATCATCTCCAGGACACATTGTTAAGTGAAAAAAAAATGTAGCATAAATTTATGGAGGATGCCACCTTCGGTATATTTGCATGTGCTTAAAGAAATACAGGAAGTGGTTGTAAGAGGTTAACAAGGGTCACTAGCGGTGAAGTAGGCCTGCAGGTGTCTTTCTCGCCCCCTCTCTGTCTTCCCCTCCTCTCTCCATTTCTCTTTGTCTTATCCACCAACAACTACATCAGTAACAACAATAATAACCAGAACAATAAAACAAGGGCAACAAAAGGAAAAAAAAATAAATAAAGATTAAAACTAAAAAGAAGTTAACAAGGATGTTTACCAATGGTGGGAGGAGTGGAGGAAGTGAGAGGACAGGGATGGGTGGAAGTCTGTTTTCCCAGTGTGTTCCTATTTTGTGTGTGTGTGTGTGTGTGTGTGTGTGTTAAGATTTTTAAAATTTTATTAATGAGACAGATATGTTGAGAGAGAATATGAACCAGACATCACTCTGGTACAAGTGCTGCTGGGGATTGAACTCAGGACCTCATCATACTTGAGAGTCCAATGCTTTATCTATTGTACTATCTCCCAGACCACCCGATGTGTTCCTTTGTAGTTGTTTTTGCCTTTTGAGTTGTTGGAATGAATTTTTTTTTTTCTGTAAAGAGCACTGCTTAGTGCTGGCTAATGGTGATGCTGGGGACTGAACCTGATTTTTTTAAATTAAAAATTTAAATAGAAGGGCAGGAGAGACAGCATAATTATTATGCAAAAGACTTTCATGCATGAAGTTCTGATGTCCCAGGTCTCATCCCCAGCATAAGTAAAATCTGAGTAGAGTATTGGTAAAGATAAGCAAGCTACCAGCCAACCAATCAACCAACCAACTAAACAAACAAAAAACAACAAAGCAAGAATTAAATAGAAGATATTTAAAGTCAAATTGTAGGGGCTGGGTGGTGGTACGCCCAGTTAAGTGCACATGTTACAATGCACAAGGACCTGGGTTCAAGCCCCCAGTCCCTACCTGCAGGGGGCAAGTTTCACAAGTGGTGAAGCAAGACTGTTGGTGTCTTTTCTGTCTCTCTCCCTCTCTATCTCCTCCTTCCCTCTTGATTTCTGGTTGTCTCTATCCAATAAAGATTTAAAAACATTAAAAAAAAATAAAGCCAAATTGTATTGAATACTTATTATGTGCCATTTTATAAATAGAGGTTTTAAAAATGTATTATTTTGTTTAAACCTCATCCTGAGAAGGAGAAAAAACCTTAACCTACAGAGGAGATAGATGTTCTGGAAAGTTACCATAATGGTAAATGGTGAGTCTATGGTTTGAACACCAGTATGTGTAACTTAAGATCTTTGCTCTCAATCATTAGACTGACCAAGGCAATCAATATATAACACATATAACAACAATCAAAGTCCACCTCCCTAATGTGCATTTTTTGTTTTTTCTTTTTTAAACTTTATTTATTTATTATTGGATAGAGATGGAGAGAAATTCAGAGGAGAGGGGTAGATAAAGAGGAAAAGAGACACCTGCAGCCCTGTTTTACCACTCTTGAAGCTTTCCTCCTGCAAGTGGGGACCAAGGCTTGAACCCCGGGCCATTGCACACCATAATATGTGTGCTTAACTAGGTGTGCCATTGCCTGCACCCCCCACCATGCAATTGCACAATTTATTTCCATTTCAGTTTCCCCATCTTGTCCCTGCTCCTTCTCCCCAATGCAGAGTTATAGTGTAATTGTCATCATAGGGTCTGCTCAATTTCACTTAAAAAAAAAAATTGAGGTGTATGTTGTTTTGAGTCATCCAGACCCTCTTTCCTTCCTTCCTTCCTTCCTTCCTTCCTTCCTTCCTTCCTTCCTTTCTTCTTTCTTTCTTTCTCTTCCTTCCTTTTTTTATTTCTCTCCCTTTTTTCTTCTTTTAAAATATTTTATCTATTTATTTGATAGAAATCAAGAGAGGAGGAGATAGAGAGGAAGAGAGACAACTGCAACACAGCTTCACTGCTTGTGAAGCTCTCTGCTTGTAGGTGGGGAGTGGGTCCTTGAGCATTCTTTAAAAAATTTTTTTTTATATTTTATTTATTTATTTTCCCTTTTGCTACCCTTGTTTTTTATTGTTGTTGTAGTTATTATTGTTGTTGTTGTTGTTGTCATCGTTGTTGGATAGGACAGAGAGAAATGAAGAGAGGAGGGGAAGACAGAGAAGGGGAGAGAAAAATACACACCCGCAGGGCTGCTTCACTGCCTGTGAAGTGACTCCTCTGCAGGTGAGGAGTTGAACAAGGACCCTTATGCTGGTCCCTTGCGCTTTGCACCAAGTGCGCTTAACCCGCTGTGCTACCGCTGGACTCCCAGTCCTTGAGCATTCTAACGTGTGCTCTGCCAAGGGCACCACTGCGTGGCCCTTCAACTTTACATTTTATAAGCAATATTTCTTCTTTTTTTTAATATTTATTTTATTTATTTATTCCCTTTTGTAGCCCTTGTTGTTTTATTGTTGTAGTTATTATTGTTGTTGTCGTTGTTGGATAGGACAGAGAGAAATGGAGAGAGGAGGGGAAGACAAGAGAGGAGGAGAGAAAGATAGACACCCGCAGACCTGCTTCACCGCCTGTGAAGCGACTCCCCTGCAGGTGGGGAGCCGGGGTTCAAACCGAGATCCTTATGCCGGTCCTTGTGCTTTGCGCTTAACCCGCTGCGCTACAGCCCGACTCCCCTATTTCTTCTTTTTTAAAGAAAGATTTAAAGGCATGTACTCTACCCACTGAGTTACTTTATTTTATTTACTAGATAGAGACAATAAAAAAATCAAGAGGGAAGGCAGTGATGGAGAAGAAGACAGAGAGACACCTTCAGCACTGCCTCACCATTCATGAAGCTTTCCCTCTGCATGTGGGGACTGGGGGCCTGAACTGGGATCCTTGTGCATTGCAACATGTATGCTCAGCCAGTAGTGCCACCCCACCCCACTGAGTCACTTTCTGGTCTCCCAGGGGCTTCATGCTTGTGCAATCCTACCACCACTCCTGAGCTTTTACTTTTTTTCCCCCCCAGACATATAGAGACAAGCAAAGGCATTGAGAGTAACAAAGGGAGAGGGAAAGAAACCACAGCACTTAATGTTATTGAACTATTATTTGTTCACCAGGTCCTGTTTTAGGCTCTCAGGATACAATGATCCAGTGAGGCAGAGTCCCTACCTGCATGAAGTTTGTATTCTAAACAATAGATAAAAATAAACCTATAAAATATTGATAGCACCAGAAAAAAGTTGCAAACCTCTGAAAAGAGAAAAAAAAAACTGGGTGCCAGGTGGTGGTGCACCTGGTTGAGTGCACGTTACAGTGTGTAAGGACCTGGGTTCAAGTCCCTGGTTCCCATCTGCAGGGGGAAAGCTTTGTAAGTGGTGAATCAGGGCTTCAAGTGTCTCTCTTTCTCTGTCCCTCTCTATCTTTCCCCACTCGATTGTTGGCTGTGTCTACTCATTAAATAAAGACAATAAAAAAAAAAAATAACTGATGTCCTTCCGAATGCTAGATTTTGTTGAGGAGAGCCTTCCAGTAGTGCAGCCGGTTAAGCGCACATGGCATAAAACGCAAGGACTGACGCAAGTATCCAGGTTCAAGCCCCCGGCTCCCCAACTGCAGGAGGAGGTGTTGCTTCATGGGCGGTGAAGCAGGTCTGCAGGTGTCTATCTTTCTCTCCCCCTGTCTTCCCCTCCTCTCTCAATTTCTCTCTGTCTTATCCAACAACAACAACAATAGCAATGAAAACAATAACAATAATAAAAATAACAAAGGCAACAAAAATGGGGGGGGGAAAGGCCTCCAGGAGCAGTATATTCGTAGTGCAAGCACCGAATCCCAGTGATAACCCTGGAGGCCAAAAAAAAAAAGTTGTTGCTCTTTTATAGTTGATTTTTAAAAAAATCTTTATTAGTGATTTAATAATGACTAACAAGATTGTCAGATACCAGGGGTAAAATTCCATAAAGTTCCCACCATCTGAGCTCCATGTCCCATCCCCTCCACTGGAAACTTGTCTCTTCTTTGTCTCTCTGGGAGTATGAACCAGAATTCTCTGTGGGGTGCCAGGGAACGAATTCAGGGCCTCATATTTGCAGTGCTAAGGAGAGGCCTCCAGGACCAACTTCTTCATTTGTTATTCCCAAAGACACACAGCCTGCAGGAGACACACCGAGAAAGGGCAGATGCTATAGCACGCTCTCCCACCCAAGCATTTTTCCCTGGGTGCTGTTCATGATGCTCCCATGTGATGGTGGGACTCGAACCTAAGGCCTCACAAGTGGAAAGACTTGCATTCTAGTGGGGGAGTTATTTCGTTGTTCCCCTTGTTTGCCTTTTTTTAAAAAAATTTTTCATTTATTTATGTTTTTTTAATTTTTAAAAATATTTTTTATTTATTATTGGATAGAGACAGAGAGAAAGAGGGAGATAGGGAGGGAGAGAGACAGAGAGACACCTGCAACACTGCTTCAACACTCCTGAAACGTTCCCCTGCAGGTGGAGACCAGGGGCTTGAACTTGAGTCCTTAAGCACTGTAATGTGTGTGCTTACCCAGGTGTGCCACTCTGCCCCTCTTCTTTGTCTTTAAGCCACTCTGTGTACCTCAGTAGTTTGTACAAAACAGAATGCAAACGATTCTTGCCGTGAAAATGCAAATACATTTTGTCCAGTGGAAATTCAATTGATTTCCACCCTATGGGAGAGAGTTCCAACTTGTTGCCCTCTGGTGTGTTGACCTGTTTTGCATCTATTATCAGTTTTAATTTTGACATTCTTGACTGCAAGAATATAATTTGTCTTTGGATTCTCCTTTAATTCAGTGTTAGCATGTTGCTTGCTCCTTTACTAATTAACAAGTTAAATAAAATCATTGACGGGTTGTTTTTACTTAAATGAAAGTCACGATTTTGTCTTTTCAAAACCTATTTCTTAACAATGGTGAGTTGAATGAAGCAAAAGCAGATTAGGAGCAAACAAGGTTAAGCTGGACTGTGGAGGCTTTGTCAGGTAAGAGGAGGAGAAGCTGTCTCTGGGAAAGAGCACTGAAAGAGTTGGACTTCTCATCTACAGAATGGCTTCTAGACTTTCTCTAGGACTTACTTTCACTTAAAAAAATTTTCCCTTTTGTTGCCCTTGTTGTTTATCGTTATTGTTATTGTTGTCATTGTTGTTGGACAGGACAGAGAGAAAAGGGAGAGAGGAGGGGAAGACAGAGAGGGGGAGAGAAAGACAGACACCTGCAGACCTGCTTCACCGCCTGTGAAGTGACTCCCCTGCAGGTGGCGAGCCAGAGGCTCGAACCGGGACCCTTACACAGGTCCTTGCACTTTGCGCCACGTGTGCTTAACCTGCTGCACTACTCCCAGACTCCCTACTTTCACTTTTGATTCTTCGTTTGATTAAAAGAATGGCTCTGCATTAATGTCCTTAGCTGTTTGTTCTTGCAGCTATTTTTGTGAGCAATACCAGTATTTCCAGAAATAACTGCCAAGGAGTCAACCTCCCTCCCTTTATTCCTTTCCTTTCCTTTTCCCATCTCATTACATTATAACAAGATACAGGATTCAGATGGAATTGATAAAAAAAATCAACACATATGTGTTCTTTGTCCTGGTTTGCACCTACCCTCTGACTCCCTGAACTTTCTTTTCCTTTTCTTTTCTTTTTTTTTTAAAAGATTTATTTTACAAGGGCAACAAAAGGGAATAAATAAATAAATTAAAAAAAGATCTATTTTACTTCTTTCTTTCTTCCTTTCTTTCTTTCTTTCTTTCTTTCTTTCTTTCTTTCTTTCTTTCTTTCTTTCTTTCTTTCTTTCTTATTACCAGAGCACTGCTCAGGTCTAGTTTATGGTGGTAAGGGGGAATTAAACCTGGGACTTTGGAGCCTCAGGCATGAGAGTCTCTTTGCATAACCATTATGCTATCTACCCCCACCCATCCCTGAACTTTCTTTCAGACTTCTTTGTTCTTTTATTTTTCCTTCCTTTGGTAACAGCACCCCAGTTTTCTATTGGAGTGTCAGGCCTTCTTCTTCTTCTTTTTTTTAATATTTATTTATTTCCTTTTGTTGCCCTTGTTTAATTGTTGTGGCTATTATTATTGTTGTTGTTATTGATGTCTTTGTTGTTGGATAGGACAGAGAGAAATGGAGAGAGGAGGGGAAGACAGAGAGGGGGAGAGAAAGATAGGCACCTGCAGACCTGCTTCACCGCTTGTGATGCATCTCCCCTGCAGGTTGGGAGCTGGAGGCTCGAACTAGGATCCTTAGGCCGGTCCTTGTGCTTTGTGCCATGTGCTTTGTGCCCTGTTTTATTTTTTTAACCAGAGCAATGCTCAGCTCTGGCTTATGGTGGTGCAGGGGATTGAACATGGGACTGTTTGCATAACCATTATGCTGTCTACCCCCACCCAATGCCTTCTTTTCCTTTTGAAGGCACACCTCCTGAGGCTCCAAAGTCTCAGGTTCATGGTGAATTCACTTTCTTTACCCCATCTTGGATGGAGCTTGAAGATACCATGTTAAGTGAGATAAGTCAGAAACAAAAGGATGACTATGGGATGATCTCACTGTTAGACAGAAGTTGAGAAACAAAATCAGAAGGGAAAACTCTAAGCAGAACTTGAACCGGAGTAGTTGTATTGCACCAAAGTAAAAGACTCTAGGGTGGGGGGGGGAGGGTTCAGGTTCTGAAACATGTTGGCAGAGGAGGGCCTGAGGGGCCTCCCTCTCTCTTCCTAAATATTCAGAATAAAATAATTGGGACCGAGAGGCTGCTCAGGGGGTTGTATTGTTATGTGGAAATGTTATGCATGTACAAACTATTGTATATTACTGTTGACTGTAAACCATTAACTCCTCAATAAATAAATTAAAAAAAAAAAGGAAAAAATGGCCACCAGGAGCCATTTTAGTGCTGTTGTAGTGCCTGCACTGAGCCCCAACAATAACCTTGGAGGCAAAAAAAAAAAAATCCAATTCTCAGTTTAGCTCTATTACTATCTAGCTATTATTATTGTTTGCTGTAGATAGAAGTTGAGAAGAGGGAGTTGGGCGGTAGCAGCAGCAGGTTAAGCACACGTGGTGCAAAGCGCAGGGACCGGTGTAAGGATCCTGGTTCGAGCCCCCGGCTCCCCACCTGCTGGGGAGTCACTTCACAGGCGATGAAGCAGTCTGCAAGTGTTTATCTTTCTCTCCCCCTCTCTGTCTTCCCCTCCTCTCTCCATTTCTCTCTGTCCTATCCAATGGCAGCAGCAACAACAACAATAATAATAACAACAACAATGATAAAGCAACAAGGGCAACATGGGGGAAAAATGGCCTCCAGGAGCAGTGGATTCATGGTGCTGGCACTGAGCCCTGGCAATAACCCTGGAGGCAAAAAAAAAAAAAAAAAGAAGTTTGAGAAGAATTCCAATATATATCTGTATGTATTTCCCACTAAAATAAAATAAATGTGGTCTAGGAGGTGGCACAGAGGATAAATCCCTGGGCCCTCAAAGCATGAGGTCACGAGTTCAGTCCCCAGCAACAAATATACCAGAGTGGTGTCTGACTCTTTCTCTCTCTGCCTATCTTCTTCATGAATAAATAAATTAAATATTATATATATATAATAAAATATATATTTTAAAAGATAGTACCTGGGAAGGGGAGATAGCATAATTATTATGCAAAAGACTTCCATGCCTGACATACTAGAGGCCTCAGATTCAAACCCCCTCACCACGATAAGTCAGAGCTGAGCAGTGCTCTGGTAAATTTAAACACATACACACACACACACACACACACACACACACAGTCTGATGGGGACCAGATGTTTTCCCTACATGGAAACTTTCATTAATGTGTACATAGTATTAATTGATCATTGGGTATGTATCTGCCGATTCACAAAGGAGAGGGGGCTTAAGTTGAACTCCCGACTCTGTCACTGATTAGTCTAGGTTAAATGACTTCATCTCCTGGGACTTAGTTTTAGTCAAAAGGAAGGTAAAATGTAAAAGTAAAAATGAAAGGAGATCTAGTTTTAAAACAAAAGAGAGAGAATGAGACACAAAAGACAAGCACACAGTAGGTACTCCTTGGCTGTTTGTCCCACCTGCCCTGTTTGGAACACAGACCAGAACCACACATTGTGTTTGAGATGTTTTTCCTTTGTTACTTGGCTGAGCTGAACTTGCGCTGCTTCCTCTCTCCTTAAATATCCTTTCCTCTGGACAGGATGTTCCTCAAGCAGGCCATGAGGCAGAACATCTCAGCTAACTTTAGTTTGCTATTTTCAGCCTGAATTTTTTCCTGGGCAAATCAACATAGACAGAGTCTCCTCCCCAGGTTGGACCTTTCTTGCATGATGCATCATGGGTTCTGTGGGACACACACAAGCTGAATTTCACTAGGATCTGAGCCTTCAAACTTGGTATGCATCTGTGTTAGAACATCTAATTGGTCTAAAATACCCAGAAGTGGGCAGCAGAGACAGCATAGTGGTTATTCAAAAAAGCTTTCATGCCTGAGGCACCAAAGGTTCTAAATTCAATCCCCAGTACCACCATAAGCCAGAGCTGAATATAGTTAAACCATATCTGCAGCCTTAGGAGAACTGCTGTAGCTTACAACAGAGGGAATGGGCATACAGAACTCTGATGGTGAGAATGGTACAGAATTATACTTCTGTTATCTTGTAATTTTGTAAATAAAATGAAACCATGAATAAAATTAAAAAAGAAAAATAAATAAAAAATCAATAAAATACCCAGAACTGCATAGGGTAGGGATTGAGGAATGTTTTCCCCTATGTTCCTTTCTCTCTCTCTTTCTTCTGTTCTATGTTCCTTTCTTGATTTAGGTAGGAGAAAAAATTAAACCTGTTCAGATTTGTCTCTCTGGGGACAATGAGAAACTAGAGTACATACTGACTCCTGTGTCCTATAGGTTGGGGTTAGCCGCATGGTTGCATCAGGTTCATGACACTTTTTCTGTGTTGCCATCCAAGTTCAACTGGAGAACAGGCCTCAGGATATGAGACCCAGATACATGAGGCAGAAGACTGAGAAATGCCAGCACTGTCCACATAACTGGATCTAACTTCAGAGGTGGACCAAGGGGGTTGGTTAGAGATGGGGCATAAAGCACGTCAACTGCAAAGACAATACATATTGGCTCATAAAACCGGGACTGTAGGGCTAAGTTTGGTTTCGGGTAGAGTTGGATTAAAGGCCTCAAAGAATGCCAAGAGAACTTGGATTCACACCAGCTGTTAGTTCTTCTCACACTTTGTTGGCTGTCTTCTCTTTGGGTGGATCCTGGTTGCTCTAGGCTTAACCCTGCCTGTCCAGAAACCCCAGGAGAAGAGAATGCCTCTTCTCCAGTACCAGAACTGTCTCTCACACATGGCTTACTTTATGTTTAGTGCTGCTTTATGACCAGGAAGTTGTATTAGAAAGCTCTGACTGAAGGACCAGGTGGTGGTGCACCTGGTTAAGGGCACACATTACAGTTGCAAGAACCCAGGTTCAAGATCCTGGTCCCCACCTGCAGGGGGAAATCTTCACAAGTGGTGAAGCAGGGCTGCAGGTGTCTCTCTGTCCCTTTCCCTCTATTTACCCTCCCCTTCCCTCTCAATTTATCTCTGTCTCTATCAAATAATAAATAAATGAAAAAAAATAAAGAAAGCTCTGACCACAGGGTGGGGAGATTGTTTTGTGAAAAGATCAACACTACTTAGTTCAATGCACAACACTATTATATGCCAGAGCTAAATAGTACTCTGGTTAAAAAAGAAAAAAAAAGAAAAATGAGGGGGTCGGGCAGTAGCCCAGTGGGTTAAGCTCACACAGCGTGGGAAGCACATGGACTGATGCAAGGATCCTGGTTGGAACCTCTAGCTCCCCACTTGCAGGAGATCACTTCACAGGTGATGAAGCAGGTCTGCAGGTGTCTATCTTTCTCTCCCCCTCTCTGTCTTCCCCTCCTCTCTCCATTTCTCTCTGTCCTATCCAACAACAATGATAAACAACAAGGGCAATAAAAGGGGAAAAAATAGCCTCCAGGAACAGTAGAATCATAGTGCTGGCATTGAGACCTAGCAATAACCCTGGAGCCAAAAAAGAAAAAGAAAAGAAGGAGGAGGAGGAGTGAATAATACTCTGGTGTATATATATATACAGAGAGAGAAAGAAAGAGGAGGGAAAGGAGGAGGAAGAGAAGAGTGGCCTGGAGGGAGCAAGGACTGGCGCAAGGATCCTGGTTTGAGCCCTTGGCTCCCCACCCGCAGGGTCTGCAGGTGCCTTTCTCTCCCCCTCTCTGTCTTCCCCTTCTCTCTAAATTTCTCTCTGTCCTATCCAACAACAACAAAAACAACAGCAGCAGCAGCAACAACAACAATGGGGGAAAAAGATGATTGCCAGGAGCAGTGGATTCATAGTGCAGGCACCAAGCCCCATGGATAAACCTGGAGGCAAAAAAAAAAGGGGGGGAGAAGGAAGGAGGAGAAGGGAGGAGGATTTGGAGGGGAGGAGAGTTCTGACTCTTACTGAGGAGGTGATTCAGGAGGTAGAGTACATTCCTTGCCTGTGTGAGATCCTGGGTTTGACCCCTGAAACTTTAAGTGCTGGAACTAGTGATGTAGTTTCTCTCTCATAACAGAAAAACAAATCTTGAAAAGTCTGATTAATAAGATCTGAGTCACAGGAATTATGTGCTAATAAATGTCTGACAACTGACTTTTTGGGGAAAATAAAATCTCTGGTTTTCAGTGTTTGCCAGTTTCTGTGGTGCAATACTCTCATAGCCAATGCTAGTTACCAAGGTGACACCAATTCATTTACACAACCCCCCCGTAATTTCACCAACAGCTCTTGTGACTTGTCAGAGCCAGTTAGCACACAGTGCTGGCTCACATGTTTGCCCTTGAGCTCCAGCAGTTGAGTCACCGCACTCAGTCCACGTGAACATGAGAGTGTGAAGGGCTGGCTCTCCAAAGGAAAACCAAGGAGCTGGTATCAAGAGTGCACAGATGCTATTCCAGGTGTCCATCAGTCACGCTGTATATGCTCACATTGCTGCCATAATGCTGAAAAAGAAGGGGCATCAATATCTTTTTTTTTTTTAACTTTTTTATACATAATTTTAAAAATCTTTAAAAAAATAATTATTTATTCCCTTTTGTTGCACTTGGTTTCATTTTTTATTGTTGTAGTTATTGATGTCATCGTTGTTGGATAGGACAGAGAGAAATGGAGAGAGGAGGGGAAGACAGAGAGGGAGAGAGAAAGATAGACACCTGCAGACCTGCTTCACCGCTTGTGAAAGGACTCCTTTGCTGGTGGGGAGCCAGGGGCTCGACCCGGATCCTTACACCAGTCCTTGCGCTTTGCGCCATGTGCGCTTAACCCACTGCGCTACCGCCCGACTCCTGTGGCCTCAATATCTTATAATAAAAAGCATTTAGGGGAGTTGGGCAGTTGCACAGCGAGTTAAGCGCAGGTGGCAAAGCGCAAGGACCAGTGTAAGGATCTCGGTGAAGATAATAACTACAACAACAATGAAAAACAACAAGGTCAACAAAAGGGAAAATAAATATAAAAAAACAAAGACACTTCAGAAAAATTAAATACAGAAGTATATAGAGAAGAAAATGCACTTTTTAAAAAATATTTTTATTTATTAGGTAGAGACAGAGAAAAATTGAGAGTATAGGGAGAATAAAGAGGGAGAAAGAGAGAGAGAATCACCTGCAGCCCTTCTTCACTACTTGTGAAGATTTCTCCCTGCAGGTGGGGACCAGGGGCTTGAATCTGGGACCTTGTACACTGTAATGTATGTGCTTAACCAGGTGCGCCACAGCCTGGCTCCAAAAATCCACTTCTTCTTGATTGCAATAATTTATCAGATGGTCCAGTTAATGTAATCAATGTAGACACATTTTTCTTTTTCTTTTTTAATGTGCTAGAGAGTGAGCCTGGTACCTTGAACACATGCAATGCTGCTAAGTGGTCACCTCATCACATTTAGTGCCTGGCCCTCAAATGTCACTCAATTTCAAGCTCCTGGGACAACTTAGTCTTTTTTTTTTTTTGCCTCCAGAGGCCTGGTGCCTGCACTTTGAACCCACTGCTCCTGGATGCCATCTTTCCCATTTTTGTTGCCCTTGTTGTTACCCTTGTTGTTGTCATTATTATTCTTGTTGTCATTGCTGTTGTTGTTGGATAGGACAGAGCGAAATCAATAGAGGATGGGAGACAGAGGGGGAGAGAAAGACAGCTGCAGGGACTCCGGTGGTAGCGCGGTGGGTTAAGCGCAGGTGGTGCAAAGTGCAAGGACCGGTTTAAGGACCCTGGTTCGAACGCTGGCTCCCCCACCTGCAGGAGGTCGTTTCACAAGTGGTGAAGCAGGTCTGCAGATATTTATCTTTCTTTCCTCCTCTCTGTCTTCCCCTCCTGTCTCCATTTCTCACTGTCCTATCCAACAACAAAGACATCAATAACAACAACAACAATAATAACCACAACAATAAAACAAGGGCAACAAAAGGGAATAATAATAATAATAATAAAACGATAGACACCTGCAGACATGCGTCACCGCTTGTGAAGTGACCTCCTGCAGGTGGGGAGCTGAGGGCTCGAACCAGTATCTTTATACCAGTCCATGTGCTTTGTGCCATGTGCACTTAACCTGCTGCGCTACCACCAGATCCTCAACTTAGTCATTCTTCTTGCTTCAGATAAAGATTGAGAGACACAGAAACAAAGAGATGAGGAGACATTACCATACATTTCTACCATCTGTGTATCTTGCAAAATTTTTATTTGTACTTATTTTGAAAGAGAAAAAGACAGACACTGAGAGAGGAGAGACCCATACACTGCACCACTGTCCATGGAACTCCTCTGATGTTCTCCCTCCATGGTACTCTCATATGACACTAGGGCTTGAACCCAGAGTCTCACACAGAACTAGGTTAGTTATCTAATGGTTCCTTTCTTTCTTTTTTTTTTCCTCCAGGGTTATTGCTGGGCTCGGTGCCTGCACCATGAATCCACCACTCCTGGAGGCCATTTTTCCCCCCTTTTTGTTGCCCTTGTTGTTGTAGCCTCATTGTGGTTATTATTATTATTGCCATTGTTGATGTTCGTTGTTGGATAGGACAGAGAGAAATGGAGAGGGGAGGGGAAGACAGACACCTGCAGACCTGCTTCACTGCCTGTGAAGTGACTCCCCTGCAGGTGGGGAGCTGGGGGCTCGAACCGGGATCCTTACTCTGGTCCTTGCGCTTTGTGCCACATGCGCTTAACCCACTGCACCATCGCCTGACCCCGGTTCCTTTCTTTTCTTTTCTTTCTTTCTTTCTTTCTTTCTTTCTTTCTTTCTTTCTTTTTTTTTTTTTAAGAAAGGATTAATTAACAAAACCATAGGGTAGGAGGGGTACAATTCCACACAATTCCCACCACCCAATCTCCATATCCCACCCCCTCCCCTGATAGCTTTCCCACTCTCTATCCCTCTGGGAGCATGGACCCAGGGTCATTGTGGGTTATAGAAGGTGGAAGGTCTGGCTTCTGTAATTGCTTCCCCGCTCAACACGGGCCTTGACTGATCGGTCCATACTCCCAGTCTGCCTCTCTCTTTCCCTAGTAGGGTGGGTCTCTGGGGAAGCCGAGCTCCAGGACACATTGGTGGGGTCTTCAGTCCAGGGAAGCCTGGCCGGCATCCTGATGACATCTGGAACCTGGTGACTGAAAAGAGAGTTAACATACGAAGCCAAACAAATTGTTGAGCAATCATGGACCCAAAGCTGGGAATAGTGGAGAGAAAGTGTTAGGGGGATACTCACTACAAACTCTAGTGTACTTCTGCTTTCAGGTATATATTTTGCAGTAGTTTATGGATACTTGTGAACATATGCTCTCTCTCACAGAAACTGGTGTATATCTAGGTTTTGGGACTTTGTTAGAAAGTGAACCTCCTGAGATGGAATTAGAGTATACTATGAAAGGAAAGGTCTCACCCAAGTAATGAAGCTGAAGGGTTGTCATTCCACATGTGAAGTCTCTGGACACAGTCTGAAGTGAAGCATGTTGAGGTGGCATTAACTATCGATTGTCTTTTTGAACCCTAAGACAGCAGGAACCTCACATCTCCACTATAGAGCCTCTACTTCCCCCAGTTCTGGAACCCTTGGATAGGGCCCACTTTCCCGTATGTCTCTCCCAATCCATATCAAATAATATTGCATCTGCCGATCACAACCTAACCAACGCAATGATTGCCACCTCAACATGGTTCCTTTCTTTTTTTTTCTTTTTTTTTTTCTTTTTTCCTCCTCCAGGGTTATTGCTGGGCTCGGTGCCTGCACCGTGAATCCACTGCTCCTGGAGGCCATTTTTTCCCCCTTTTGTTGCCCTTGTTGTAGCTTCATTGTGGTTATTATTATTATTGCCCTTGTTGACGCAATTCGTTGTTGGATAGGACAGAGAGAAATGGAGAGAGGAGGGGAAGACAGAGAAGGGGAGAGAAAGACAGACACCTGCAGACCTGATTCACTGCTTGTGAAGCGACTCCTCTGCAGGTGGGGAGCCGGGGGCTCGTACCGGGATCCTTACGCTGGTCCCTGAGCTTTGCGCCACATGCGCTTAACCCACTGCACCACCGCCCGACCTCCGGTTCCTTTCTTTTTAAAGAGGTTTATAACAAGGATTTATTTACTAGGGCTGATGGTGATGCACCTGGTTGAGTGTACATGTTACAATGTGTAAAGACCTGGGTTTGCAGGGGGAGAGCTTTGTGAGTGGTGAAGCAGTACTACAGGTCTCTCTCTTTCTTTAAATTTTATTTATTTGTTGGCTAGAGACAGTCCGAAATTGAGATGGAAGGGGGAGATAAAGAAGAAGAGAGACAGGGAAACCCCTCCAGCACTGCTTCACCACTCAAAAAGCTTTCTCCCTGCACATGGGGACCAGAGGCTGGAATCTGAGTTCTTGTGCTCTGTGACATGAGCACTCAACCATGTGCACCACCACCCAGCCCCCTCTCTCCCTCTCTATCACCTCTTGATTTCTGGCTGTCTCTAACCAATAAATAAATAAAGGTAATAAAAAATTAAAGAATAGACAAACAACAAGTATTTACTTACAAGAGAGAGGAAAAGAGAATCAGTGCATCACATCAGCACCTGTGGTATTAACAGTCCAACATAGCACTTGCCTCATGCTTAAAAGTCCTGTACTATGCTACTGCTGCTGCTACTTGGCAGAGCACCTTTCATTTATTTATTGTGATTACTATTTAAAACAAGAATGAGATATGTGTTCTCGCAGCCATTATCACTGCCTGTAGTACTTTATATGGTTCTGCCCTCTGATGACTTATATCCGAAGACATCACTGCAGGCGTTTGGACACAAAAATCTTAGTAGCCAGAGCACTTATTAGCAATTTCTTTCACTTGACACATTGAAACCTAGAAGACTGGTTAACTCTAAAAAATTCTAACCACGTTTTAGCTCTTTGTCCCTGAGGAAGTCATTTCTGCTTCAGACTATCCAGTAACCTCCTCCTTTACTGAGTTAAAAACTCAAGATGATTGGGAGTCGGGCGGTGGCGCAGTGGGTTAAGCGCACGTGGCGCAAAGTGCAGGGACCGGCGGGTTCGAGCCCCCGGCTCCCCACCTGCAGGGGAGTCCCTTCACAGGTGGTAAAGCAGGTCTGCAGGTGTCTATCTTTTTCTCCCCTCTCTCTGTCTTCCCCTCCTCTCTCCATTTCTCTCTGTCCTATCCAACAACAAAGCAACGTCAACAATGGCAATAATAACCGCGAGGCTGCAACAACTAGGGCAACAAAAAGGGGGGAAAAAGGCCTCCAGGAGTGGTGGATTCATGGTGCAGCAATAACCCTGGAGGAAAAAAAAAACTCAAGATGATTGATTGTAACTTCTAAGACCTTCTGCAACCTGGCTCGTAGCCACTGGTTATGGCACCGTTCTCTTGGCCTCTGTGCTTTTTTTCACTTCCTCAAAGTTGCACCAAGCCCTTTCCGGTCTTGTCCTGGGCTAGTTCAGAACTCTTTCAGTTGCAAGGAATAGAAACCCAATTTAAACTGGCTAACACTCAAAAGAGTATATTGGCTCATGCAATGGAAAAATCCTGGGGAGGCCTGGATTCAAGAGTGGATGGCTCTGCTCTTATCTGTTGGTTGCCTCTCCTTTCTGATACAGGAGCTTCAGGCTGAATCTTTTCTGAAGTGATATCTCTTAAATTTGCAACCCCTTTAGCAGCCCTAGTGGAAACAATCCTCTCACTTCCTCCCCATGGCTCCAGAAAAGGTTCTGTGGCTGGCACATGTTGAATCAGCTGGGGTCAAGTAACCAGCCCTTAACCAATTGCTGTGGTGATTGACTGTGCAATAGGACACACAGATTAGTCAGTTTGGGTGTCTCCTGCCTCTCTCAGCCCCTAGAACTGAGGAGGAATCTACCAGATATTAAACTCAAGCACTACAAGTCAGAGAGCTTCCCAAATGGAAACCAAAGTGCTGTTACCCAAACCAGAAAAATGGCTGCTGGTCAGCAGAAAAAGCTGTTGTCCACTATAGGCTCTGTTATTTGCAAATCACAGGAACAGAGGAACAGAAAAAAGGGCTTTGCTGGCAAGAAGACAACCACTAAGTTGGGAAGCTGGTCTGGCCAGTAGAGGCTGTAGAGCAAGTTCCAGAAAGACAGGGGTAGGGTGGGTGTCTGGCTTTATGTCAAATAGAATTAGGGTGATGTAACAGTCTGTATATATCCAGCATTTAAAAAAAATTTATTCATTCCCTTTTGCTGCCCTTGTTTTACTGTTATAGTTATTAATGTTGTTATTGATGTTGTTGTTGATAGAACAGAGAGAAATGGAGAGTGGAGGGGAAAACAGAAAGGAAAGAAAGATAGACACCTGCAGACCTGCTTCACCACTTAAACTGGGATCCTTACTTCTGTCCTTGTGCTTTGTGCCACCTGTGCTTAACCCGCTGCACTACTGCCCTACTCCCCAGCATTTTTTTTAAAGGTGAAAATGGAACACACTTATGATGAGGCATGGTGAGCATGTGCAGTTGAGGGACAAACAATTAACTTGCATGGTCATGATAAGAGGCACAAGAAGAAGAGCAGCAGAGAAATGTCATGATAGGTGTGTCCTTTAGTTTGATAAGGAGGAAGCGGGTCAACAAGGACTCCCCTGCAGTCTTCACTCACCAGTTCTGTCTGGCCTGGGATCTGGGGTCCTTACAGTACAGGGGCATTTATAAGGTATGAGTTTGATCCCATCAAGTGCAAAAGAAGGTAACAGAGTGGTGGTTCCCAGGGAAAGGTGAACATAATCCCCAAGCGTCAAGCCTGTCTATTCTGCTCTATTAATCCCAGAAAGCCTATCTCAATTTCCATGGAAGGGAATGGGGCGTCACATAGCAAATTTTTTGATGATTTGACTGTGGCCTTTATACATATTATCCCTCCCTTTTCCCTATGATACCTTTCTCCTTACTTTTTGCCAGGACAGGTTGTTTTATTTAATTTAAATTAAATTTAATTTAATTTTTACTAGAGCACTTTTCAGCTCTGGTTTATGGTGGTTCAGGGAATTGAACCTGGGATTTTGGAGTCTCAGGCATGAATGTCTCTTTGCATAATCATCATATTCCCTGTTCAAGATGAGATTATTCTTGGTAGAAATAAGAGAAGATTGAACATGGCATATATGAATATTAAAATAAGGGACTGATAAGAATAGCTATCTAGAAAATGTGGTTCTAAGATCAGCAAAAGCAACCAGGAAACTTATAAAAAAATGCAAATTCTCAGGCCCTGCCCTAGCTTACTAGGTGGGCCCAGAAGTCTGAATTTTGCTTTCTCTCTTTCTTTTTCTTTTCTCTCTTTTTTTATTTCTTCTGATACCAGAATTGTCACTGGAGCTCAGTGCCTGCACGATGAATCTACCTCTCCTTTTCCCCCTTTATTTTTTATTAAAACTTTTTTTTTTTTTTTTTTTGCCTCCAGGGTTATCACTGGGGCTTGGTGCCTGCACTATGAATCCTCTGCTCCTGGAGGCTAATTTTTCCCTTTTGTTGCCCTTGTTGTTTATTATTAAAACATTTTAAGATCTATTTTCTTGAGAAAGATAAGAAGGGGCCAGGTGGTGGTGCCTCTGGTTAAGTGCACGCATTACAGTGTGTGTACAAGAACCATTACATTGTGTGTACAAGGACACTGCAGGGGGAAAACTTCACAAGTGTTGAATCAGGGCTGCAGGTGTCTGTCTCTTTCTCTCTCTCTATCTCCCCCGTCTTCTTAATTTCTCTCTGTCTTTAGCTAATAAAAATAAATAAAAGTATAATAATTAAAAAAAAGAAATAGAAAAGAAAGAAAGAACTAGACATCACTTTGGTACACATGCTGCCAGGGATTGAACTTGGGACCTCATGCTTTATCCATTGCACCACCTCCCAGACCACTTACTATTATTTTGTAACCAAAGCACTGCTCAGCTCTGGTTTATGGTGGTGAGGGGGTTGAACCTGGGACCCTGGAATCTCAGACTTGAGAGTCTTTTTGCATAAACATTATGCTATTTCCCCCACCAACCTTTTTTTTCTTCCTTTCTTGTATTTGATAGACTAGAGAGAAATTGAGAAGGGAGGAAGAGGGAGGGAGAAAGATAGCGAGACATTTGCAGCACTGCTTCACCTGCTCATGAAACTTCCACCCTGCTGGTGAGACTGGGAGCTTGAACCCAGGTCTTTGTGCATGATGTGTGTACTCAACAGGGTGTGCCACCACTCGACCACAGAAACCGTTTTCTTAGGAGTGTGGGGTTGGCTTGATAAGAAGCTGCTCACTAATTGTAGAAGCAGTGCTTGCATCTCTGGTGCTGGAAGGAGCCTTTCAGGTTGCTTGTACTCTTGCCCTATAGCTTCTGTGGCCACTAGAGGTTGGGACTCACAACATTTGATCTCCAAACTCTCATCCCAGGCACCCAAGCCAGAGACTTTCCTTTTACTCCTGTCCCTTGAAGCTAAGGATGACTGTGTCAGAGGAAGACAGCCAGGGGTCCCGGAGAAACTTTCATTTCCCTCCCCTAATATGAATAGGGAGAAAGGCAAGTAGCAAGCAAGATCTTCTCCACTTCCCTCTCTGTCCTTTACTTAGACTATGGATATGATATCTGTAGGTGCATAGCAATCTTGCAACCAAGACAAAATATGAAAACAGGAAAGAAAGAAAAATCTGAGGGATGCACTAAGAGCCTTGCTGAGTTCTTATGGGGATTATAGCCTGTTCCCTCCTGATAACTTAGTTCAGGAGAAGAATCCACTTTAGCTTAGGCTTTTATGTGTTGGCCTGCCAATTTTTGTTTGTTTTTTTTAATAACTGAGTGGTTGCAACATATCACATTGTTAAAATGTGTACAAGTGTCCAGCCTGCACTCTTTTTCACAATATTTATTTTCTTATTTGCTAAGTACACTTTCATAATTAAAAGGTTTTTTGAAATTTATTTTGGATAGAGACAGAGAGAAATTGAGAGGACACAGAAAGGGAGAGAGATTAGAGAGAGATCTGAAGCACTGTTTTACTGCTTGTGAAACTTCCCCTCTGCAGGTCACAATATTTACTTGAAAAAAAATTATAGGGGCCAGGCAGTGGCACACATGGTTAAGAGCTCACATTACAGTGCACAAGGACCCAGGTTCAAGCCCCTGGTCCCCACCTGCAGGGGCAAAGCTTCATGAGGGCTGTAGGTCTCTCCATATCTCTTCTCCCCTCTCAATTTCTCTGTCTCTATCCAATAATAAATTAAAAATGTTAAAAAATTATTATCTCTTTTTGCTACTAGGGTTATTGCTGGGGCTCTGCACCTGTACAGTTTCACTGCTCCTGGCAAACTCTTTTTCCCCCTATATTATTATTATTATTACTATTATTTTAAGAGCGTATTGTTTAACTCTGGTTTACGGTGGTGTTAGGGATTGAACCTAGGACTTTTGGGGCCTTAAGCATGAAAGTCTTTGCATAACCACTATATTATCTCCCCAGTCTTTATTATTTTATTTTAGATAGAAGATGACAGAGAGGGAGAGAGAAACAGAGAGAGGAAGAAGACACTATAGTTTGTGCAATTTCTTTTTTAAATTAGTTTTTGATTAAAATTTTTTTATTATCTTTATTTATTGGATAAAGACATCCATAAATTGAGAAGGAAGGGGGAGATAGGGTGAGAGACAGAGTGACACCTGCAACACTGCTTCACCACCGCAAAGCTTTCCCCCTGCAGGTAGGGACCAGGGACTTGAATCTGGGTCCTCGGACATTGAAACCTGTGTGTTCAACCAGATGCGCGACCACCCAGCCCCTAGTTTGTGAAATTTCTCTCACTCATGTTCTGAGTGGTGGCCAGGGGTTTGAACCCCTGGTATGGTCTACCCAGTGAGCCATCCCTGGCACCTCATAATCTTTATTAGTGTTATTCCTCTCAGAAACAATGGAATAAAATGGAGCTAGGGAGATAGCATAATGGTTATTGGTTATACAAAGAGACTGTCATTACCCGAGGCTTCAAAGTCCTAGTTTCAATCCCCTGAACCATAAATCAGAGCTGAGCAGTGCTCTACTTAAAAAGAGAGAGAGAGAGAGAGAGGTAGAGAGAGAGAGAGAGAGAGGGAGAGGGAGAGGGAGAGAAAATAAAATAAAATAAAATAAAATAAAATAAAAGGAAAACTGCTCAAATGTAAAAATCATCCTCTAATGGCTTGGGAAGTGGTTCAGTGGCTAAAATATTGGGCCTAAAAGCATGAGGTCCTGAGTTTGATCCCTGACATCAAATGTATCAGACTTATGCTCTGCTTTTCTTTCTCCCCCTCCTCTTATAATAAATAAAGTGATATATATTTTAGTATTTATTTATTTTCCCTTTTGTTGCTCTGTTGCTTTTCATTGTTGTCATAGTAATTACTGTTGTTGTTAATTGATGTCATTGTTGTTGGATAGGACAGAGAGAAATGGAGAGAAGAGGGGAAGACAGAGAGGGAGAGAGAAAGACAGACATCTGCATATCTGCTTCACCGCCTGTGAAGTGACTCCCCTGTAGGTGGGGAGCTGGAGTTCCAACCTGGATCCTTACGCTGGTCTTTGCACTTTGAACCATGTGCGCTTAACCCACTGCTACCGCCTGACATATATATATATATGTTTTTTTAAAAAAATTTAAAAAATTTAATTTAATTTTTTTCAGAGAGATGCAGAGAGAGACACACAGAGAGAAACACCAGAGCGCTGCTCAGCTCTGGTTTATTGTGGTGCAGGGGATTGAACCTGGGATTTAGGAGCCTCAGGCATGAGAGTCTGTTTGCATAACCATTATGCTGTCTCCCTAGCCCATATATATATATATTTTTTTTAAGGCATCCTCTTAGAGGTATATCACAAGAAGATTTGAAGAAAGTCCATCCTGTTGGAAATCTTGGAAAACAAAAAAGGCAAATGTATTGACTCCAAGTACAGAAATAAAAATATGAAACAGAGGGAGCCGGTGGTGGCACATCTGGTTGAGCGCACATGTTACAATGCACAAGGACCCAGGTGCGAATCCCTGGTCCCCACCTGCAGGGGGAAGCTTCCCGAGTGGTGAAGCAGTGCTGCAGGTGTCTCTTTGTTTCTCTTCCTCTCTATCCCTCCCTCTTAATTTCTGGCTGTCTCTATCCAATAAACAAATACAAATAATAAAAAAATATGAAACAGAAATTACTATGACTTTAAAATAATTTTGTACCAGCATTAATAATTCTAAATTTCAGCCTTGATAAAAATGTTCCTATTTGGAAAGCAGTTTGTTGCTTAGATCATCTCACTTTGCAAAAATGCACAGTGATGTGTGGTAATTACCAGGAAGTCACTGCCCATACCAGATTCAATGAATAATAATCCCAGCATATAAATAAAAAATAATGTCAAATATTTCTACAACAAAACAAAATTATAGGATAGAAAAGATAGCATAAAGGTTATGCAAAAGACTCTCACTTCTGAGGTTCTCAGGCTCCAGTTTTAATCCCCCACACTACTGTAAGCCAGAGATGAGCAGTGCTCTGGGGAAAAAAAAAATAACAGGATAAAAACCTCTTAAAAGATTTCCTGGGGGTCGGGCTATAGCGCAGCGGGTTAAGCGTACATTACGCAAAATTCAAGGACTGGCTTAAGGATCGCGGTTCAAGTCCCCAGTTCCCCACCTGCAAGGGGGATCGCTTCACAAGCGGTGAAGCAGGTCTGAAGTTGCCTTTCTCTGTCTTCCTCTTCTTTCTCCATTTCTCTCTGTCCTATCCGGCAACAACAACATCAATGACAACAATAATAACCACAACAATGGTAAAACCAACAAGGGCAACAAAAAAGGAAAATAAATAAATAAAATATTAAAAAGAAAAGGAAAAAACAGATTTCTTGTGGAATGTGTCAAAATAAGGGTTTTTTTAAAATAGTTTTGTGGGAGTCAGGCGGTAGCACCGCGGGTTAGGCTCAGGTGGCGCGATGTGCAAGGATCAGCGTAAGAATCCCAGTTTGAGCCTTCGACCCCCCCCCCCACCTACAGGGGAGTTGCTTCACAGGCAGTGAAACAGGTCTGTAAGTGTCTTTCTCTCCTCCTCTCTGTCGTCCCCTCCTCTCTCCATTTCTCTGTCATATCCAACAACAACAATATCAATAATAACTACAACAATAAAAACCAACAAGGGCAACAAAAGGGAATAAATAAATAAATATGAAAAAAAATAGCTTTGTTCATTTTCATATGATGAAATGTGCTTTTCAGCATCATTGTAGGACATCTCTGGAATCTGATGAGATTTATTGTGATTTATGTCAATAGCATAATCAGGCTCCAAAAATTAGGGCATATGGGCAAAGTTAGCTTTAAGAATAAGTGGTCTGGGAGATGAACAGTGGTCTGTCTCTCTTCTCTCTCTCTTCCTATTTATCTCATTAATAATAAAACCACACCAAACCAGACTGTGTTCTGGGAGGAGGAGGAGGTGCAGAGAATAGTGTTGGACCGTCAATCATGAGACCCTGACTTCAGTTCCTGGCAATGCATATACCAGCGTGATGCTCTGGTTCCCTTTCTCTTGACATTAATAAATCTATCTTTTTTTTTTTTTTTCAAGAGTAAGTAGATTGAATGACCTTACTTTTATTTTTGTTATTTGTTTAAAGTATCAAACTTCCTAAGGTGAGCATGGTAATTTGCTTTCAGTATCAATTAACTTCATCCTCTGTGTTATGTGGACCACTAAAATTTTTGCATCATTCATCACTCATAGTCAAAATGAGTAAAAATTCATATTAAGTGGTTTAATTTTTTTTAAAAAAAAACATATGCAATCATTATCAAGTAATATGATTGATAATGGTGGTAGTTAACAGCTGGATAAAACATCCCAAACTCAAAGAGCTGTGCTCTTAAGATGGGTGAATTTTTTAAAAATTAATTTTACTGTTGAGAGAGAGAGAAAGAGAAGAAAAAACTAGAGTATCACCATCGATGTGATGCCAGGGATATAACTCAGGACACCATGCTGAGGAATCTAAAACTTTAATCATTGTGCCACCTCCCAGACAGCTGAAATAGGTGAATTTTATTGTATATAAATTACATTTCAGTGGTCTGGGAAATGGTACAGTAGATAAAGCATTGAACTCTCATGTGTGAGGTCCTGACTTCAATCCCTGGCAGCACATGTACCAGAGTGTTGTCTGGTTCTCTCTCTTCTCCTAGCTTTCTCATTAGTAAAGAAATAAAACTTTCAAAAAAATATGTTACATGTCAAATCTAAGGAAGAAAAGATTATTTTTGAATAAAATGATAGGTATGTGCATTAGTAAAGATTTTCCAAATAATTTTTCCTATTGATTCTGTTTTATTGGAGAATTTTGACTAATATACATATGTAATTTGTTATAAGATATTGGATCACATGATTATGGAATTTAGTAAGTTAAAAATTCACAGTCCAAATGTTCATATCCAAAGACCAGCAGGTTGTTGTAAAACTAGAAACTGTTGATGTCCCATTTTCATGGCTACCAGACAGAAACTGTCTTCCATACTCAGAGATTTATTTATTTATCTATTTATTTATCTGTTTATTTATCTATCTATCTAGTGGTGCAGGGACCTCAAGCATGTGTGATTCCACTGATCCTTGGGCTAATTTTTTAAAAGATTTATTTTAAAAATTAATTAAATAATTAATTTATTATGACTAGAGATAGAAATTGAAAAGGCAGGAGAAGATAGAGATGGAGAGAGACAGAGAGACAACCTGCATTTCTTTTTCACCACTCATGAAGCTTTCCCCCTACAAGTGGAGACAAGGGGCTTGTGCACTGTAGAGTATGTGCTTAACCAGATGCTGTACCACTTGGCCCCCCAAATAGTTCCTTCTTTAAAAATAATTTCTTTATCTTTATTTATTTATTGGATAGAGATAACCAGAGATTGAGAGGGAAGGGGGTGATAGGGAGAGAGACAGAGAGAGACACCTGCAACACTGCTTCACCACTTAAAAAGCTTTCACACTACAGGTGGGAACCAGAGGCTTGAATTCAGGTCCTTGCACATTGTAACATGTGTGCTCAACCAGGTGTGCCACCATGCAGTCCCAAGTATTTCTTTTTATTTCATATAGAGACAGAAAATCAGGGAGAAGCAGAGGGAGAATGAGAGAAACTAAACTCTTGACACTGCTCTACCGTTTGTGGCTCTTCCTCTTTTTCTGGTACTGTGATGTTCCCATGTGGTGCTGGGGCTTGAATCCAGGGTTTCAAGCATAGTAATGTACTTGCCCTACTAGTTGAATAATGAGCCCCCCCCCCTAGGTCTTCAGCTGATTGGCTGAAACCCACCCTTATTATTTTGGGCAATCTGTTTTACTCAGTCTACCAATTTAAATAATAACCTCATAAAAAACTTCACAAGTGGTTGCAAGTGTCTCTCTATCACTCCCTCTCTCTATCTCCCTCTTCCTCTCAATTTCTGGCTGTCTCTGTCCTATAAATA
The DNA here is from genome assembly GCF_950295315.1 of Erinaceus europaeus. NCBI lineage: Eukaryota > Metazoa > Chordata > Mammalia > Eulipotyphla > Erinaceidae > Erinaceus > Erinaceus europaeus. Next base: position 50,318,256 of record NC_080162.1, on the reverse strand, counting down.
AGTAAAAATAATAAAAAATTGGGAGTCGGGAGGTGGCGCAGCGGGTTAAGCGCACGTGGCGCAAATCGCCAGGACCTGAGTAAGGATCGCACGTGGCGCAAATCGCCGGGACCTGAGTAAGGATCCCAGTTCAAGTCCCCGGCTCCCCACCTGCAGGGGAGTCGCTTCACAGGCGGTGAAGCAGGTCTGCAGGTGTCTGTCTTTCTCTCCTCCTCTCTGTCTTCCCCTCCTCTCTCCATTTTTCTCTGTCCTATCCAACAACAACGACATTAATAACCACAACAACGTTAAACAACAAGGGCAACAAAAAGGAAAATAAATAAATAAATAAACTTAATTTATAAAAAAAAATAATAAAAAATTAAAAATAAATGAATATTAGCATCCTCACAAAAAACACTCAGAATAATATCTGACCAAATATCTAGGCAGCCCCGTGGCTCATTCAAGTTGGTACATAATATTAACCATCACACAGCACATGAATTACAGTAGTTCAGAAACAAAACAGAAAGGGAAGTTTGCATTTTCTTTGCATGACTTGTCTACAAACATGTTTTTCTTTTGTCACTAGGAAAATAATGGCCTGAGTACATAGTACCGCTGTGGTGGCTTGTAAACCTGAGGCTCCCAGTTTGATCCCTACCACCACGTGTACCTGAGGATGTTATGGTTTCTCTCTTTCTCTTCCTCTCTTGTACAATCCATAAAATAACAATTTTCAAAACTTTTTTTGGTTATCACTGGGACTTTACCACTCCTGGATAATTTTTTTTCAGATAGAGACAGAGGCAAAGTGACAAAGTGTGAAAGAGACCACAACTTCTTTCAGTATGGTGGGGACTTGGCGTGAACCTGGGTTGTGCACATGGCAAAACACTGAACTACCTAAGTCAGTTATTTTTCTAGTCTATAAAATAATATATTTTAAAATTAAATTTATTATTATTATTATTTTGCCAGGGCACTGCTGCTCAGCACTGGTTTATGGTGGTGTAAGGGACTGAACCTGGAGCTTTGAAGTCTCAGGCATGAGAGTCTCTTTGCATAACTGTTGTGCTATCCACTTCCCACCCCCACCCTGATTTTTTTTTTTCTTTTACCAGAGCACTGCTCAGCTCTGGTTTCTGGTTTATTATGATGTGGGAGGACTGTATTTGGGATTTTGGAGATTCAGGCATGAGATTCTTTGCATAACCATTATGCTATCTTCCCCACCCAAAAATTATCTTTAAATTAAAAGATAATTACACAAGGTTTAAGTTTCTTCCTCTGTTTGTAGAAGGAATCAAATAGGAAAATGGGTGAAAACATAAAAACAGCCTCTCTAAATACTAAGTAAAAAAGAAAAAATCACCTAATGATTCCTGTCACAGTACTTACCATCTTTTAAAGGAAAAAAAATGCAATGTATTCTTGGTGCTAGTATAATAACCTTGCAATTTTCAGTGCTTCACTCTTGCATTGCCTTACCAGTCATAATTTCATGCCCTAGGAAAGGGGAGAGGCAGGTCCCCAGTGCTATTGATGACAGTATTTATGGAGGTTAAAGAGGCAGTCTGGCCTCATCAGACTATGAACTCTGATCATCTACGTTTTGGTATAATACATACTTGATATGTAAATCCAGAAGGCAAAACATCCAAGGTGCTCTTTTCTCCTTGATGTCAGTGACTGCTTCTGGCACCCTCCCTCCTTCATCCTGAGGGCATCCAGATAGGACAAAGAATCTCTTCTCCCTCCCTCCTTTCTGCCCAGATTCCTTCAAGCTCAGCCAAGCCTCTGCACAGCTTAATGAGAACAGCTTTTAGTGTGTGAACTGGCCTCCACATAGCAGGGGTTCAAAGACGGTACTGGGGGAGTGGGAGGAAGTAGCATCAATTTCGAACTCATCAGAAACCAGAGCCATGAAAGCAAACCCCTGCTTGCTGTTATTACTCGAGACAGGCTGTTTGCTTCTGGGGCTGGCAAGCTGACTTACTCAACTGTGAGGACACGACCTAAAGATGGGTTGAAAGGTCCCCTCACATTATGAGCTGTGGGGAGGGGATAGTGACCAAGCTAGGCCACTGGAGACAGATGGCTTTGCTTGTCCTGGAAGCAGCATTGCGTGCAGCTGCTCTGTATCACACTGGGGCTTCTGCTTCCTTCCTGTCACCCACAGGGGAGCTGAGCACTGGCGACCAGAGGCAGGAAGCCGGGCACATGCTAACTACAGTGCCATGCAGAAATCAGGCTAAAGGGAGAATGACTTCTAGTTCACCTTCCCTATCACTGCTCAGACCAAGGCCTTGGCACAGAAGCTAGCAATATGAGGGGAACATGGGCTGCTCCCACCCCCCCAGAGTTCTCCTGAGCATTGAAAGGCAACCATAGAGCTGTTTCTCTCTCTCTTTCTCCCTCTCTTCTTCTTTCCCTCCCTCCCTGTTTCTTTTGTTTATGTATTGTTATTATTATTATTTTATCAGAGCACTGCTCAGCTGTGGTTTATGGTGCTGGATTGAGCCTGGGACTTTGGAGCCTTAGGCATGAGAATCCCTTTCCTGGGATTGGGTGGTAGCACAGCAGGTTAAGTGCACATGGTGCAAAGCTCAAGGACCTGTGTAAGGATCCCTGTTTGAGCCCCCGGCTCCCCACCTGCAGGGGGGGTCACTCACAGGTGGTGAAGCTGGTCTGCAGGTATCTCTCTCTCTCCCCCTCTCTGTCTTTCCTTCTTCTCTCTATTTCTCTCCTATCCAACAATCATGACATTAATAACAACAACAATAACTACAACAATAAAAAGCAAGGGCAACAAAAGGGAATAAATAAATCATAATATATATATAAGAATCCCTTCCCTTCCCTTCCCTTCCCTTCCCTTCCCTTCCCTTCCCTTCCCTTCCCTTCCCTTCCCTTTCCTTTCCTTTTTACTGGAGTACTGTTCAGCTCTGGTTTATGGTGGTGCAGGGTATTGAATATGGGACTCTGAAGCCTCAAGTATAAGAATCTTTTTGCAAAACCATCATGCTGTCTCCCTTACCCTGAGAGTCTCTTTCTTTGTATAACCAATATACTATTTCCCCCACCTTCTTTCTTTCTCTTTTCTTCCACCCTCCTTCCTTTCTTGCTTCCCATTTTTCCTTCTTTCTTTCTTTCCTTTCTTTTTTTTTTGTCATCATCAGGGATTCAGGACTCCAGGATGACTTTTTCAGATAGAGAAAGAGAAAAGAGAGAGTGTGAAAGAGACCACATCACCCAGCTTCCTGCAAAGTGGCAGGTGCTGAGCTGGAACGGGGCCGTGCACATGGCAAAGCAGCACACTCTCCGACAGAGCTCTTTTGCCTGCCCTTCTTTTTTTCTTTTTCAAAAATTAAGAACCTCAAAACCAGAAATGATCTGGGATTCTCTCAGGAGCTGGGAGCATCTGCCTTAAAAGCAACTCCACGGGGGGGGGGGGGGGGTCCGGCGGTAGTGGGTTAAGCGCACATGGCCCGAAGCCAAGGATGTGCATAAGGATCCGGGTTGGAGCCCCCGGCTCCCCACCTGCAGGGGGTTCTCTTCACAGGCGGTGAAACAGGTCTGCAGATGTCTGACTTTCTCTCCCCTTCTCTGTCTCCCCATCTCTCTTGATTTCTCTCTGTCCTATCCAACAACAACAACAACAATAATAATAAAAACAAGGGTAACAACAAGGACAACAAAAATGGGAAAAATGGCCTCCAGGAGCAGTAGATTCGTTGTGCAGGCACTGAGCCCCAGCGATAATCCTGGAGGCAGAAAAATAAAAAATGAAAATAAAGCAACTCCACAGCTTTGCTTTAGCTGTCAGTCCACAGCCAGGGCTAAAGATGGGACCTTTGGAAGGGTGTGTCTTGGTTCCTCTAGAAGTTGACCAAAGGCAAGGATTCCAGTGCAGCTGTTCATTTGGGAGGAGCTCCTGGTGTGTGTGTGTGTGTGTGTGTGTGTGTGTGTGTGCAAGTGATTGGTGGGGGGACAATGGTAGTGCTAATGAGTAGCAAGTGGGGTGTTCCTAGAACAGCTCCCCAGCCTTCAGCCTGCTCTAAAGCCAGGTTCATGTATACCAGGGGACATTCACAAGTGGAGAACCACAGACTTGTGCAGTAGAAAATCCTAAATCTTTTTTTTTTTTTTCCTCCAGGGTTATCTCTGGGACTCGGTGCCTGCACTATAAATCTACGGCTCCTGGAGGCCACTCTCAACCCCTGATTGTTGTTGTTGTTATTGTTGTTGTTTCTGTTATTATTGTTGTTGTCGTTGCTGCTGTTGTTGGATAGGACAGAGAGAAATTGAGAGAGGAGGGGAAGACAGAGAAGGGGAGATAAAGACACCTGCAGACCTGCTTCACTGCTTGTGAATCGATGCCCCTGCAGGTGGAGAACTGGAGTCTGGAACTAGGATCTTTGCGCCAATCTTTGAGCTTCTATGTGTGCTTAACCCGGTGCGCTACCACCCGGCCCTGCAAATCCTAAATCTTGCTAACTCATTCTTTGTATTCATCTCTGACTTCTAGGGATACTATGGACATTTCAGACACTTAAGAACCTGATCCCATGAGGCAGTCACCATCTTGAATACTGCTGATTTGGTGATCCAACTATAGGGAAAAGCTAACCTGAAGAGTCCTGAATGCACAGTTAAGTGCCTCAGGAAGAAGTGATACCTGTCTCTTTACTTTTAAATTTTTATTTATTTGTTAGTTTTACCAGAGTACTGCTCAGCTCTGGCTTCTGGTGATGCTGGGGATTGAATTTGGAACATTTGGTGCCTCTGGTATGAAAGTCTTTTTTGCATAACCATTGTATTACCTTCCTAGCTCTACTTTTTTGTGTTCAAGAGTACAACTCTGTGTGTGTGTTAGAGAGAGTTATCACTGTGCAGTTCCATCATACTGGGGGTCAAACCTGGGATGTAATACATGTAAGGCATAATAAGCTGTGCCACTGAGTCCCCATCCCAGCCCCCACTTCTGTTCCTTGTTCATTGGCCAGAGTTACTCACAGGGCCCCACCCAAGTGCAAAGGGGGAAGGAAGTGCCCTCCCATCTGAGCCTGGATAGCAGAGGACTGGCTACATTAACTAAAACTCCCTACTGATTCCAACTTGTTAATGAACAAAATATAAGCCTATGATCTTATAATACCTATAAAATTCTGAGACAAGTCTCCTATCTCTTCCTCCTTTTTCTTTCTCTCTCTCTCTTTCTCTCTCTCTTTCTCCATTATATTTATTTCTGGGCTCAGTGCCTGCATGACTCTACTGCTTTCAGAGCATTTTTTTTTTTCTTTTTCAACAGGGAGGGAGCAGAACTTCTCTTCCTCTAGTAGCAATAAAGAAAGAGAGAGGAAGTCAAATTCTGCAATCAACTTTATTTTTATCTTTTTTATTTTTTTGCCTCCAGGGTTATTGCTAGGGCTCGGTGCCTGCACTACAAATCCATTGCTCCTGGAGGCTATTTTTTTCCCCTTTTGTTGCCCTTGTTGTTTTATTGTTGTTGTGGTTATTATTATTGTTGTTGTTGATGTCATTGTTGGATAGGACAGAGAGAAATGGAGAGAGGAGGGGAAGAGAAAGATAGACACCTGCAGATCTGCTTCACCACCTGTGAAGCGACCCCTCTGCTGGTGGGGAGCCGGGGGCTAGAACCCAGATCCTTATGCAGGTCCTTGCGCTTTGCACCAAGTACGCTTAACCTGCTGTGCTACCACTCGGCCCTCTGCAATCAACTTTATTAGGGGTAGTGTGATCATTTGTTCTTCAGACACCTCCATTTGCTGTGTTTGGGTGTGGGAAGAGGATGTTGCCCTAAAAATCCAAACAACAATTGAGACCTGAATAATCCTACTTGTGATATTGATAGGGAGAGGGAGGAGCAGGTTCCAAAACCTATGACAAAGGCATTGATGAGATTGCACAGTTGTTTTCTGGACAAAAGAACAAGTTGAACTGTTTCCTGATGTCAGGAGCTGAATAGCCTACAGAAAAATGCAATATCTTATAAGCAGTAAGCAGTAACTCCAGACAAGAAGTCAATTCCTTTCAATATAACAGCCGGGAGAACACAGACTTAACCTTCCCTGCTTCCAAACTGTTAGTTCCCTCCTGGAATTAACAGCTTCCTGCATTTTTTTCGGCCCACCAGAGCTCAGCTCAGCTCTGGTTTATGTTGGTGCTGGTGACTGAACCTGGGATCTCAGAGCCTCAGGCATGAAAGTAATTTGCGTAACCTTTATGCTGTCTCCACAGCCCCAGTTCCTTGCAATCTTGAGCAGAGACCAGTCTCTTTAGACAGGAGGGCTTCTGATTTGGAAGGTTTTTCCTTAACTTGGTTCAATCTATCTTTGATTCAGAACTACTCATCAGATTCTATTAGTTTCATGGTGGCTGTGTTAATTAATGATAATGATTGGACTTCATGAAAGAAGGAATTAGTAAGACATTCCCTGGCCAATTTCACGAAAAGTAAGAGTGCTAACATGTGCTAATGGATTTGGGACTGAGAGGAATCTCACCTCTTTGGGAATGTCTAGTCTGTAAACATGTCCTGAAACATTACTCTAGAGACTGCTCTAAGCAACTGACTGATATTCTCCATGTCAGGAGGGCCATAAAAATTAAGCTTTTTTTTTTTCCTGCTTCTGAGAACATACAGAGGTTTCAGAGGCCAGGATGTAGTCTGATGGTGGAACATGTGTTTCACATGCATGAAGTTCTCGATTTGATCTCTGTCACCAAAAACTAATAATATTGATAGTAAAGACATAAAAACCTAACCATTAAAAAAAGTGACTTGAGGGGGTCGGGCCGTGGCGCAGTGGGCTGAGCGCATGTGGCGCAAAGCGCAGGGACCGGTGTAGGTCCAGGTTCGAGCCCCCGGCTCCCCACCTGCAGCGGAGTCGCTTCAAGCAGGTCTGCGGGTGTCTGTCTTTCTCTCCCCCTCTCTGTCTTCCCCTCCTCTCTCCATTTCTCTCTGTCCTGTCCAACAACATGAACAATGGCAATAATAGTGACCACAACGAGGCTACAACAACAAGGGCAACTAAAGGGGGAAGAAATGGCCTCCAGGAGCGGTGGATTCATGGTGCAGGCACTGAGCCTAGCAATAACCCTTGAGGAAAAAAAAAAAGTGACTTAAAATCTCAGAATACAATGAATGGCAAAAATCAATCATTTTTCCCAGAGAGCTCACAGTTATATTATCATGTGATATGTATTGTATTATTTGATTATGATACACTACATTTTAATTTAAAACACTTCAATCTTCATAAAAAGATCTATGTATGTATGTATGCATGCATTTTAAATCTTTATTTATTGATTGGGTTAACAGCCAGAAATCAAGATGAAGGGGGAGATAGAGAGATAGAGAGACAGAGAGACACCTGCAACACTGCTTCACCACTTGTAAAACTTCCCTCCTGCAGGTAGGGACTGGGGGTTTAAGCCTGTGTTCTTGTACATTGTAACTAACATGTTCATTCAACTAAGTGTGCCATCGTCCAGCCCCCTAAGTCCTTCACTATATCTTCCTTTGTTCAGTTTCTTCCTCTGCCTTAACCCATCTCCTTCACCCCAGCTTTTTTTTTGCCTCTAGGGTTATCACTGGGGCTTGGTGCCTGCACTATGAATCCACTGCTCCTGGTCATTTTTTCCCATTTTGTTGCTCTTGTTGTAGTGGTTATTGTTGTTATAGCTGTTGTTGTTGTTGTTGGATAGAATAGAAAGAAATAGAGAGAGGAGGGGAAGACAGAGGGGGAGAGAAAGACAGACACCTGCAGATCAGCTTCACCACTTGTGAAATGACCCCCCCCCCCCGCAGGTGGGGAGCTGGGGGCTTCAAGTGGGATCCTTATGCTTTGTGCCTTGTGTAGTTAACCCACTGAGCTACTGCCCAGCCCCACCCTCTTCCCCTCTTTATAAGCTGGTTTCCAGAGCTGGGGAGATATCCCAGTGGTTCTGCAAATAACTTTCATGCCTGAGGTTCTGAGGGCTCATGCTCAATTCCCAACAGCACTATCAGTCAAAGTTGAGCACTACTCTGGCTTCTCTGTATATGTATCATTAAACTAAATACATATTTTGACAACAACAATATTAAGATGGTTTCCAGGAATACTCCCCAGTTAAGACCCCACATACAAATCTTCCTCTCAGAGTCTAGTCCCTGGGACAACTGAACAGAGACCAGTGTCATGACCTAGAGGGGACAGATAACTTACCTAACGTATCCCAAAAGGTAAGATATGGAGCTAAATGTCCCGTGGAAAAACAGTTTCAGAATCCAGAACTCCTACCTTCAGCATTCTCAAAAGAATTTTGGTCCAATCCTCATTTCTCTGGGCAGATGAACTCACCAGTGTGTCCTGGAATCTCACCTCCCCAGAACCCTACCTCACTAGGAAAAGACAGAAACAGGCTGGGGGTATGGATCAACCTGCCAATGTCCATGTTCAGCAAAGAAGCAGTTACAGAAGTCAGACCTTCCACAATCTGCACCCCATGAAGAATTTGGATCCATACTCCCAGAGGGATAAAGAATAGGAAAGCTTCCAGTGGAAGGGTAGGATATGGAATTCTGGTGGTGGGAATCATATGGAATTGTATCCCTCTTATCCTACAATCTTGTTAACCATTATTAAATAACTAATAAAAAAAGAAAAGAGGGGCCAGATAGGAGCATAGCAGGTTAAGCACACAGGACATGAAATACAAGGACCAACTTAAGGATTCCAGTTTGAGCCCAGGTTCCTCACCTTCAGGGAGGGTCACTTCACAGGTGGTGAAACAGATCTGCAGGTGTCTGTCTATCTTTCTCTTCTCTCTGTCTTCCCCTCCTCTCTCCATTTCTCTCTGTCCTATCCAACAACGACAGCAATAACAACAACAACGATAAAGAACAAGGGCAACAAAAGGGAAAAAAATAGCCTCCAGGAGCAGTGGATTCATAGTGCAGGCACCTAATCCCAATGATAACCCTGGAGGCAAAAAAAAAAAAAAAAAAAAAAAAAAGGAGTCCGGCGGCAGCATAGCGAGTTAAGCACATGTGGTGCGAAGCGCAAGGACCAGTGTAAGGATCCGGGTTCAAGCCCCTGGCTCCCCACCTGTAGGAGAGACGATTCTCAGGTGGTGAAGCAGGTCTGCATATGTCTATCTTTCTCACCCCATCTCTGTCTTCCCCTCCTCTCTCCATTTCTCTTTGTCCTATCTAACAACGACGACATCAATAACAACAACAATAATAACTACAACAACAATGAAAAGCAACAAGGGCAACGAAAAGGAAAATAAATAAATATTAAAAAAAATTTTTTTTTGGTCCATACTTCGAGGGGGTGAAATGTTAAGGGAAATGACTAGAGGTCTCTGAAACTTAATTCCATCAGGACCCAGAGGAAGAAGAGAAAAAAGGAAAGACATTTGGAAGTAGTAATAGGTGTATGTGTGACTTAGAAAGGAAGAGAAGGCAGAATCATAGAAAAAATGGGCAAAAATATACATAGATAGACAGATAGTTATAGAAATAATAGTCAACCCATATCTGTGATCTTGGAAGAACCAAAATGCTTGCTTGCTTGCTTCCCCTCTCTCTCTCTCTTCCTTTCTTTCTTTCTCTCTCTCTCTCTCTCTTTCTTTTTTTCTTCCTGCCTCCAGGATCCATCGCTGGAGCTCAGTGCCTGCACTACAAATCTACTGCTCCTGGAGGCCATTTTCCCCTCTATTTTTGTTGCCCTTGTTGTTGTTATGATTATTGTTATTATTGTTATGGGATAGGACAGAAAGAAATTGATAGAGGAGGGGAAGACAGAGAGGGGGAGAGAAAGATAGATACTTGCTGACCTGCTTCACCGCTTGTAAAGCGACCTCCAAGCAGGTAGGGAGCTGGGGGCTAGAACCAGGATATTTGCATTGGTCCTTGTGCTTCAGGCCATGTGCAGTTAACCTGTTGTGCTACCATCCAGCCCCTACTTCCTTCTTTCCTCTTTTTTTCTTTTTCTTTTTACAATTATATAGTGTTATTTTTTTAATTAGTGATTTAATAGTGATTGACAAGATTGGGGGGATAAGAAGGGTATAATTCTATACAATTACCACCACCAGAGTTCTGTATCCCATCACTTCCATTGAAAGGTTCTCTATTCTTTATCCCTCTGATCTTTATAGGGCACAGAAGGAGGGCGATCTGTAATTGCTTCTCTGCTAGACATGGGCTTTGACAGGTCGATCCATACCCCCAGTCTATTTCTCTATCTTTCACTAGTGGGGTAGGATTCTGGGAAGGTGGGGTTCCAGGACACATTGGTGAGGTCATCTGCCCAAGGAAGTCAGGTTGGCATCACAGTAGCATCTGCAACTTGGTGGCTGAAAAACACTAAGATATAAAGCAAAACACATTTTAATAATCAGGAATCTAAAGATAAGAATATAGCAGGTGATATTTGGGGTCTTTATGTTGGAAGAAGCTAGGAAGTCTGTTTTAGGTTATTCCAAGGGGCTCATGACTTTACTAATTTTTACCTGAGTCTGACAGCTAACATGCAGGTGGACTGAAAGTAATGTCTGGGGAGACTGGTGTCAGAGTTGAGGATAGGATTAGAAAGCTGGATCAGGGCAGAGAGTAGCTCCTAATTATGGGAAAAGTATATAAACACCATTAACTGTAAACCCCATTAGTCTGACCTAGGGTTCCATGTCTATTCATAATCAGCGCAGGCACCTGTATAAGCTCTGCATCCCTGTAGGTCTGAGCTCACATTCCAAGTGGTTTTCAATGGAGGGAATGGTGGTGGGAATCATGTGGAAATGTATCGTTATTTTGTAACTTGGTAAATCACTAAAAAAAAAAAAATGTAGTTAAGACTCATCTGCCTCTTTATTCCACAGGTGGTGCTCCTAAACCATCTAACAATTGTGCTCTCCTGGCACTAGGAGTTGTCTTTCCTACCTCTACCCCACATGTGTTTCTGTAATTGGAGAAGCAGAAGAGAAATGCATAGAGTGTGAAACCTCATAGCATTAGCTCAGTTCCTTTCTTCGTATTATTCTTCATGTAGGTAACCTATAGACATGTTTGTTTATTAATTCCTTGACCTAGTTGACAGCAAGTTAAAACATGCGGTTATTTCAGCTATAAGTATGTAACATAACTACACAAAAGCCTGTTGAGAAAACTTTTTTCACTGGATAAAAATGTGGGTGTGATGTAAAAAAGGTCCATATGAAGAGAATAGTTGCAAAGTAAGTATACAAAAATTCCTGAGAGCTTCAGAAATTTATACAACAACTAAAAAATGATACAAATAAAGAACATGGTTGGTAAAGGCTATGAAAAAAGACTTTCATCCCAAGGCTCTGAGGTTCCAGGTTCAATCCTAGGCACCACCATAAACTAGAGTTGAGTTGTACTCAGATTAAAAAAAAAAGTAAGAGAGCTGGTCAATTGCTTGGCGTTAAGTTCTATCTGCCCGTCTCCCTTTGCTGCAGGAGTGTTGTGAGAGCTAGAGCTGTCTTTAACACTTATCTTTATGCTAAGAGCCCCCCCCCCCCCACTAGGGTTTTTGTCTGGGTTGTTTTTTCTTTACTACTGGCACACAGGATCTGATCAGGTTGAACTTCCTGTACAATAATTCATAGAAAAGTTATTTATGGCATCTTAATCTCCCTGATCTGCAATAGCAACTTAGGGTAAAGGAAGAGTGTTGAGGAAGTGGAGCACACAAAAAAGAACATGATGAAAAAAAAAAGGTCAAGGTGATAACAAGTTCAGATGTCCTTTATAGGAAGAAACTTCAATATCATGGGCTGAGTAGTATATTGAATTTGTGTGCCTAGTATTTTTTTAATCTAGCAGACAGAGAAAACACACACACACACACACACACACACACACACACACACACAGCAACTCCTGAGGTGGACTGTGGCGTAACTGGTTGAGTGGACAATCTGCAAGGACTCAAGTTCAAGCCCTCAGTACATCTGCAGAAGAGAAGCTTCACAAGTGGTGAAGCAATACTCTCTCTCTTTCTCTATGTTCTCTTTCCTTCTTAGTTTCACATTGTCTTGTCAATAAATAAAGTAAAAACAAACAAAAAACCTCTTCTATCTAAGATTGGAACTTCCTCCTTCCCTTTCAGGTGTACTTCTTCTTCTAGTTTGCCCTTCTTCCGTAGCCAGTCAACAGCGTCAGGTTGAGCCTGATGTAAAGTTTCGAGACCTCCTTTGAATCTGGAGAGGTGGCAGTCGTTGACTATGTGGGTCATAGTCTGTCTGTAGCTGCAGGGGCAGTTCGGGTCGTCTCTGGCTCCCCAGCGATGGAACATAGTGGCGCACCGGCCATGGCCTGTTCACCGGCCATGGCCTGTTCGATAGCGATTGAGGAGGGCCCAATCATAACGTGCTAGGTCAAAGCCGGGTTGACGCTTGCAGGGGTCTGTGATGAGGTGTTTGTTCTTTACCTCAGCTGACTGCCAACTCTGTTTCCAAGAGTCTGGAACAGAGAAGTTCAGTGTAGGCATAGGGGACCAGATTGGATGACGAGACGTCAAGCGTTGAACAGGGTGGGCGAAGATATCTGCGTATATTGGCAGGTCTGGTCGAGCGTAGACGTGGGAAATGAACTTAGATGATGCCGCATCCCGACGAATATCTGGCAGGGCGATGTTGCTAAGAACTGGCAGCCATGGAACCGGGGTGGAATGGATGGTTCCAGAAATTATCCTCATGGAGGAATATAATTTGGAATCAAACAAGTGGACATGGGGGCTATGGAACCATACTGGGGCACAGTATTCTATTCAGGTGTACTCATAAAGCTTAGCAGAGTGTCTTGGAATAAGATCCAAATGCTGGGGCCAGGCGATGATGCACCTAGTAGAGCACACACCCAGAGTACACACATTCCTGAGTATGCTCAGGAATCTGGGTTTGAGCCCCTGCTCCTGACCTGCAGGAGGACTTCACAAGTGGTGAAGCAGGGATGCAGGTGTCTCTCTTTCTCTTCCTTTCTATCTACCCTCTCCTCTCAATTTCTCTCTGTCCTATCAAGTAAAAATAAAAGAAAAAAAATTTGAAGAAAAAAATTCTTTTTTTTTTTTTTTTTGCTGGGAGCAGTGAATTATTTATCATGTGGGCATTGAGCCCCAGCAATAATTCTGGTGGGAAAAAAAAAATCCAAATGCTTTTCAGGCATTCTCTAGCAGGACATCCTCCTACATCAGTGGGTCTGTGAAATGTTAACTGAATTTAAATATTAAGGGCCTAGAAAAGTGCCTTACTCTTTGTAAACACTCATAAATGTCACATCATAACAATAATATGGTCATTGTAATAACAGGGAGCTATTGCTTTAGAGGGAAACTTCTTTTTCTCACATTGCAATTCAAATGTTGGCTTAGTCCTTTCTAGGTGTCCAACTTGATTTCTATGGGCAAAACTCAGTTGGGGATGACATCAGACCACACAGTGTATTTAGGATCAGGTCTACCGGAGCTGTCACTTTTATTTCAATGGTATGCTAGGCTAGGGGAGAGAGTAGACTTGAAAACTTGTAACTAGGAATCAGGCGGTAGTGCAGGGGGTTAAGCGCAAGGACCGGTGTAAGGATGCCGGTTCCCCACCTGCAGGGGAGTTACTTCACAAGTAGTGAAGCAGGTCTGCAGGTGTCTATCTTTCTCTCCCCCTCTCTGTCTTCCCCTCCTCTCTCCATTTCTCTCTGTCCTATCCAACAATGATGGCATCAGTAACAACAACAATAATAACTACAACAACAATAAAAAAAAACAAGGGCAACAAAAAGGAAATAAATATTAAAAAAAGAGAAAACTTGCAACTATCAGATAAGTCTATCTATATATATCAATGACTCTGATGAACACAATTCATTTGTGACTGGGGATTGGGTGGTGGTGCACCAAGTTAATCACACATATTGCCATGTGCAAGGACCAGAGTTTGAGCCCTCATTACCCATCTACAGGGGGTGCACTTCATAAGTGGTTTTAAGATCTCTCTCTGTCTCTCTTCACACTTTTTCTTTCTCTCTCTTTTGCTTCTAGGATTATCGTTGGGGCTTGGTGCCTTCACCACAAATCCATTGCTCCTGATGGCCATTCCCCCCTTTTTTCTTTCATTTTATTGGACAGAACAGAGAGAAACTGAGAGGGGAGGGGGAGATAGAGGGGGAGACAGAGAGTGAGATAGACGAAGAGACACCTGCAGACCTGCTTCACTGCTGTGATGTGATCCCCCCTGCAGGTGAGGAGCTGGGGCTAGAACTGAGATCCCTGCTTGGGTCCTTATGCTTCATACTATGTCCACTTAACCTGATGTGCCACCAACCAACCCCCTACAATTTTTCTCTGACCTACAAGTAGAAAAAAAATACACTTGTGACATTAAAAGTGAGCATATTGGGAGTCGGATGGTGGCACAGCGGGTTAAGTGCACGTGGCGCAAAGCGTGAGGACAGGCGTAAGATCCCGGTTTGAGCCCCCACTCCCCACCTGTCAGGGAGTCGCTTCACAGGCGGTGAAGCAGGTCTGCAGGTGTCTATCTTTCTCTCCGCCTCTCTGTCTTCCCCTCCTCTCTCCATTTCTCTCTGTCCTATCCAACAACAACGACATCATCATCAACAACAATAATAACTACAACAATAAAACAACAAGGGCAACAAAAAAAATAAATAAAATAAATATTAAAAAAAGAAAACATTAAAAAAAAGTGAGCAGATTTTGGTGAGAGAGATAGCATAGTGGTTATGCAAAGAGACTCTCATGCTTGAGGCATCACGGTCCCAGGTTCAGCCTTCCACATTGCCGTTAGACAGAGCTAAGCAGTGCTCTGGTTAAAAAAAAAAATTCATCTTTATTACTTTACTGAGAGAATACTGTAGTGCCTCTCAAAATTTCATGTCCATGTGAGACTTCTGAATGTGGTCTTATTGGGAAAAGCGTCTTTGCAGATGTAACCAAGTTAAAAATGGATTAAGGTGCACCCTAAATACAATATGATTTTTTGGGATTTCTCCTCTGCAGCAACTGCCCCCACCACCCACTTCCTGGTGTGTATCTGTGTGAATATGTATCTAACTTTCTCCTACTCTTTTTCTTTTCTTATTTTTTAAAATTTATTTATAAAGTGGAAATATTGACAAAACTATAGCATAAGAGGGGTACACTTCCACACAATGCCTGCCCCCAGAGCTTCGTATGCCATTCCCTACCTTGATAGCTTCCCTATTCTTTATCCCCCTGAGAGTATGGACACAGGGTCATTATGAGGTGCAGAAGGTGGAAGGTCTGGCTTCTGTAATTTCTTCCCCGCTGAACATGGGCATTGACAGGTCCATGCATCCTCCCAGCCTGTCTCTCTCTTTCCCTAGTGGGGCAGGGGTCTGGGAAGGTGGGACTCCTACTCTTTTTCTAAGAACAACATGACTGTGAGTATGTGGGAGAAATTTGAGCACAGAGGCACAGACACAGAGGGAGCAAAGTCATGAGAAGAGAGCAGCAAAGAATGAGTGAAGTTCCACAACCAAACAGTAACAGGATTGCCAGCATCAAACTGGAAGCTAGAAGTGATAAGTAATGATATTTCCCTAGTACAGCCTTGCTGACACTTTGGCTCTGGTCTTCTGGCCTCCAAGATAAGGAAAGAAGAGATTTATGTTGTTCAAAACCACCTCCAGAGGTCACAGGTTCAATACCGGGTATTACCTTATGACAGAGTTGAGCAGTGCTCTGATCTCTCTCAAAATAATAAAATCTTAAGGGAGAAGAGGAGGTTAAGAGAAGGAGAGGGAGGAGGAGAATGACTTAGGACTTTTAACTTTTACTAAGACTAAACCAAAGATTTTTTGCCTTGTTTTGATGATGGGAAAGCTGATTTATAGTTTACATCACCAATTAAAGTATAAAAGGTTATCTAGCATGGCTTGGGAAATGGTGCTGTGGATAAAATGTTGGATTTTCATACATGAGTTCCTAAGTTTGATTTCTGGAATCAAATGTGTTACTGATAATCTGGTTCTTTCCTGATGGTCCTCCACCCTTTAAAAGAGAGAGAAAATCAAGAAGAGCATGGGAGCTAGAGGGACAGCTACAACACTACTTCACTACTTGTGAAACATCCCCCAGTAGGAGGGGATTGGTGTTTTTTTTCTTCCTCCAGGGTTATCACTGGGGCTCAGTGCCTGCACTATGAATCCACTGTTCCTGGAGACCATTTTTTTCCCCTTTTGTTGCCCTTGTTGTGGTATTTATTGTTATTGTTGTCATTGCTGTTGTTGTTGGATAGGACAGAGAGAAATCGAGAAAGGAGGGGAAGATAGAGAGGGGGAAAGAAAGACAGACACCTGAAGACCCACTTCACCACCTGTGAAGCAATCCTCGTGCAGGTGGGGAGCCGGGGGCTCGAACCTGGATCCTTTCCCGGGTCTTTGTGCCTCCCGTCATGTGTACTTAACCTGCTGTGTTACCACACAGCCCCTGGGAGTGGTGCTTTTAAACCTCGGTCCTTTCAAATGGTATTTTGTGCCACCACCTGGCTTTTTTATTATTTTTATAATTTTTTATTTTACCAGAGCTCTGGCTTATGGTGGTGTGAGGGATTGAATCTAGGACTTTGGAGCCTCAGGCATGAGAGTCTCTTTATATGATTATTATGCTATTTACCCTCACTTTGAGATTTTTTTTATTATTGTCTTTATTTATTGGATAGAGATAGTCAGAAATTGAGAGGGTAGGGGGAGACAGAGAGGGAGAGTGAAAGAGAGATACCTGCAGCACTGCTTCACCACTTGCAAAGCTTTCCCCCTGCAGATTGGTACTGGGGCTTTGAACCTGGGGCCTCATAACATGTGCACTTAACCAGGTGCATCATTGCCCAGCCCCCCTCAAATAATTAAATAAATCTTTTATTTTTTAATATTTATTTTATTTATTTATTCCCTTTTGTTGACCTTATTGTTTTATTGTTGTAGTTATTATTGTTGTTGTCGTTGTTGGATAGGACAGAGAGAAATGGAGAGAGGGAGGGGAAGACAGAGGAGGAGAGAAAGATAGACACCTGCAAACCTGCTTCACCGCCTGTGAAGCGACTCCCCTGCAGGTGGGGAGCCGGGGTTCTAACCGGGATCCTTATGCCGGTCCTTCTGCTTTGCGCCACCTGCGCTTAGCCCGCTGCGCTACAGCCCGACTCCCATTAAATAAATCTTAGAGAGAGAGAGAGAGAGAGAGAGAGAGAGAGAGAGAGAGAAAGGGAATAGCATAATGGTTATACAAGGGACTTTGATGTCTGAGGCTTCAAAGTCCCAAATTCAATCCCCAGCACCACCATAAACCAGAGCTCAGTATGTTCTGGTAAAACAAACAATCACAAAAACAAAACAAAAAATTCACTTTCTGGGAGTCAGGCGGTAGCGCAGTGGGTTAAGTGCACATGGCGCAAAGCGCAAGGACCAGTGTAAGGATCGCAGTTCGAGTCCCTGCCTCCCCAACTGCAGGGTACTCTCTTCACAAGAGGTGAAGCAGGTCTGCAGGTGTCTATCTGTCTCTCCTCTTCTCTGTCTTCCTCTCCTCTCTTCATTTCTCTCTTTCCTATCCAACAATGATGACAACAAGGGTAACAAAAGGGAATGAATGAATAAATAAATAAATAATAATAAAAATTCACTTTCTGAAAATGTATTACTAAATTTAAAACAACAACAATAATAACTACAACAAGGGTAACAAAAGGGAATGAATAAATAAATAATAATAATAAATTCACTTTCTGAAAATGTATTACTAAATTTAAAATAAACTTCAAAGGTGAACAACTTTATTCCTTTCAATATCCCAAACACATTGTCTGCATGGCCAGTAAGCTAAGAATGGATTTGATTAAATTTCTTTTTAAATTTAAAATGAAAACAATACATTTTCCAATAATTAAAAAAAGACCTACTTTTGGACATATGCTCTATCTCCTGGAACCTGGTCTATATCTAGGTTTTGGGACTTTGTTAGGAAGTGAATCACCTGGGATGGAGTTAGAGAATACTATGAAAGGAAAGGTCTCACCCCAGTGATGAAGCTGAAGGGTTGACGACCCTAGGTCCATGCTCCCAGAGGGATAGAGAATGGGAAAGTTAGTGGGGAGGGGACAGGATACAGAGATTGGGTAGCGGGAATTGTGTGTAGTTGTACCCCCCATCCTATGATTTTGTTAAATGTCTCCTTTCTTAAATTAAAAGAAAAAAAAAAAGACCTACTTCATGAGCAAGAGAAACTAGAGCAACACTCTATCCAACATAGCTAGTGCTGGGATTTGATGCTGGGGCCCTCACAGGACATACAAGTCCTGCTCTCTGACCAATGGGCCATGGCCCTAGCTACAGAATGTTTTTATTTATTTTTTTTGCCTCCAGGGTTATTGCTGAGACTCAGTGCCTGCACTATGAATCTACTGCTCCTGGAGGCTATTTTTTTTCCTTTTATTGCCCTTGTTGTTTATTGTTGTTATTATTGCTGTCTTTGTTGGGTAGGCTAGAGAGAGGAGGGGAAGACAGAGAGGGGGAAAGAAAGACAGACACCTGCAAACCTGCTTCACCTCCTGGAAGTGACCCCCCTGCAGGTGGGGAGTTGCGGGCTCAGACTGGGATCCCTAGTTGGTCCTTGAGCCTCGCGCCATGTGTGCTTAATCCACTGTGCCACTTCCAGACCCTGGTTTTCATTGTTAAATAGCTGAGAAAAAACTCAAAAGAAAAATATTTTTTGAAACATAATAAGCATATGAAATTCAAGTTTCAGTGTTCACAAAGTGAATGGCAAGTCAGCCACACTCATTCAGTTCTGTTTTGTCCATCACTGCTTTGGGACCAAGTTGTGGAATTATGTCATTGAGCATACTGGCCCTCAAAGCCTAAATTATTTTTTATGTTTGCTTGTTTGTTTTTTAACCAGAGCACTGTTCAGCTCTAACTTATGGTGGTGCAGGGGATTGAACCTGGGACTTTAGAGTCTCAGGTATGAGAGTCTATTTGCATTACCACTATGCTACTTACCTTGTATCTGGCCTTTTTCATAAAAAAGAACAAAATTTTCTTTGTCTTTCAAGAAACAGGAAGTTTTAAAAATATATTATTTATATATTAGATAGAGACTATGAAGTTAGATAGAGACTGAGAGAAATCAAGAAGGAAGGGAGAAATAAAGAGGGAGAGAGATCTGCAGCAGTGCTTCACCATTTGTGGTTTTTCTCCAGCAGGTAGTGACTGGGCACTAGAACCCAGGTCTTGGAGCATTGTAACATGTGTGCTTAACTGGGTGCACCACCACCTGGCTCCCACGTAGGAAGTTTTTATTTAGTATTGAATGACCATCAGTGAGGACATTAAGAAGAAATGAAATGAGGCTGGGGAGACAGCATAATAGTCATGTAAAAAATACTCATGCCTGAGGCTTTTGAGGTCTTAGGTTTAATTCCTAGCACCACCATAAGCAAAAACTGAGCAGTACTCGGGTCTCTCTCCGTATTTCTCATTAAAAATAATATAAATACTTATTTTATTTTATTTATTTTGAGTAGAGAGAGAATTTTAGAGGGAAAGGGAAGATACAGAGGCAAAGAAATACCTGCAACACTTTCATCACTGGGATCCTTACACATGGTAGCAGTAGCGGGGTACGGCCATTTTGGCTGGCTCCAGGTGGCCTGAACCACTCATCTGACCCAACAATAAAGGATTGTGTTCCCTTTCTGCTCCAGACCTCCTTTTTCTGTGTTTTCCTCATTCTTCTTTGCTTCTGACTTGTAAGGATTTTTTTTTTTTCCCCCCGGGGCTTCTGTCCTGGTTCATTGCTACACTGGTTCTTTTTAGTTTAACCACTGTATTTGTTGCTTTTTGAAATTTGTGTCCTGGGTGTTGCTGTTCTGGGTCAATTCTGTTGTATGGTGTGAGGTGCTCTCTGGTCTGTTGGCTCCTGAACCCCTGAAGCCACTCACTTTGTGTGTCTTGGGAGTGATTAGAGCTGTTGTTCTAGTGGCGACATCACTGACTTTGGTAGATGAGAGGAGGGTCTCTTGTGTTCAAATTGAAAAGAGAAATAGATGACTGGAATAGTTATGCAAAGGAGGAGGAGGAGGAAAAAAACTAACAAAACACTTCTAAAATAAAAAGAGCAAAAACAAAACAAAATAAAACAACTCACATCTAAAAAAGAAAAGAACAAAAAAGAAAAAGTCACCAACCATAGCAAATAGGAGTATACACCAAGAGCCAGAGAAGGAGTTAACTAACAAAACATGTATGAGCTCACAGGTAGGGAGGATGTTGGTCTGATGAGGCTTATCCTAGTTCCCAAAGTATTTATTTTTGCAATTTTCTGCTGCAGTGGTTAAGTGACAAGTCTAGGTTGAAGGGGTGGTTGCCTAATTGTTTCAGTGGGCAGATTTACCCACCTGTGAGTTGCTTAGGGCTATCTGCAGTTCAGATCCAGTCAAGTCAGGTCACTGGGATCTACTCTGTGTTCTGACAAAAGATGTACTCTCTGGGAAATTCCAGACGGGTTTTTTTCTTTTACAGGGGGGATGGGTCTTACTGGTTGCTCTTGCTTCCTGAATTGCCACCTCTGGGCTGGGGACTGGGGTTGGGGTGCAATGGGAGACTCACCACTTGGCTCACCTTTATCCTTTTCAGCACTATTTTACCAGTTCATAAATGGATTATAATTTTCCACCATGGTTTCTCTTTGTCCCCTCCTCTGTAGTTTCTCTTCTACTGGCTGGAAATCCTGCTTACATTCAGATGCCAGGATTTGAAGAGATTTCTTGAGAAGAGTCAGCCTAGGTGTAGTCTTCCTGTAGCCATATTGAATCCTAGAGATAAAATATGTACTTTCTCCTGTGGTCCGAGGGTTGACACAGTGGATAAAGCATTGGATTCTCAACCATGAGGTTCTGAGTTTGATCCCCGGCAGCACATTTACCAGAGTGATGTCTGGTTCTTTCTCTCCTCCTATCTTTCTCATGAATAAATAAATAATTAAAAATATGCATCTTATCTTTTTTAATCATCACTAAAACTAAGTTTAAAAGGATATTTGGGGGGTGGGGCAGATGGTGGTGCACCTGGTTGATTGTACATATTACAATGCACAAGGACCCAGGTTCGAGCCCCTGGTCCCCACCTGCCGAGGGAAAGCTTCACAGGTGGTGAAGCAGTGCTACAGGTGTCTCTCTGTTTCTCTTCATCTCTCTCTCTGACCCCCTTTCATCTTGATTTCTGGCTGTCTCTATCCAATAAACAAATAAAGATTTAAAAAAGCCTGCATTGCAAAAGCAAATAATTAAAGAAGAAAAAAAAAAGGATATTCAGAGTCAGGCAATAGTGCACCCAGTTGAGCACACGTTACCATGGATTTGAGTCCCTGCTCCCCACATACAAGGGGAAAACTTCACAGGTGGTGAAAGAGGTCTGCAGGTGCCTACGTTTCTTTCCCTTTCTATATCTTCCTCCTTGCTCAATTTCTCTCTGTCCTGTCAAATAAACTCAAAAGAAAGAAAAACAAACTTGACTCTCTAAAGACTTAGCTATTTAAAAAATTATTTTTTATTTTAGTTACTTCATGAGATAGAGAAAGATAGAGACTGCCTAAAGTAGCATTCTGGCATATGCAGGGCTGGAGATCAAACTCAGGACCTCATGCTTGCAAGTCCAGAATTCTACCACAGTGCCATCCAGGCTGCTAGATTTTAGTTTATGAGGGAAAAATAGACTCATTAAAAGAAAGGGGGATACATGGTGAGTGCACATGTTATTCATTTTTTCCCCTAGGGATTTAATATTGATCTACAAAATTACAAGATAGCAGGGGTACAACCCTGCATCATTCCCACCACGAGAGTTCTGATTCCCCAGTCCCTCCATTGTAAGCTATAGTAGTCCTCTTAATATTGAAGATATGGGCCAACTGTTATTTCTACAACCATTTGCCTATATTTGTATATATTTTCCTTTTTTTTTTTTTTTTTTTTTTGGGTCCCATCTTCTGTTCCTTTCCAAGTCACACATAAACCTATTACTACATTCAAATGTCCTTCCTTTTTTCCTCTTCTCTTTCTGGGTCCTGATGGAGTTAGATTTCAGAGTCCTCTGGTCATCATCTTCCTATCATTTCTCCCCCTACTGGCAGTATGGGTCAAAATTATTTTTGGGGTATAGAAGATGGAAATTCTGGCTTCTGTAATTGCTTCTCTGCTGGACATGGGCATTGGCAGATTGATCCATACCCCCAGCCTGTCTCTATCTTTTTCTAGTAGAGTAGATCTCTGGAGAGGCAAGGTTCTGAGACATATTGGTGAGGACATCTGCCCAGGGAAGTCAGAATGGAATCATGATAAAGTCTGCAACTTGGTGACTTGAAGGAGGCAATATATAAAGCAGGACAAAATGATTAGTGAACAGGAACCAAAAAAGTAGGAACAGAGAAGATGAGAATAGGAATCTTAGGTAGATAGAAGTTAAGAAGTTGGGAGTCGGGCAGTAGTGCAGTGGGTTAAACGCATGTGGTGCAAAGTGCAAGGATCCGGCGTAAAGATCCCGGTTCAAGCCTCTGGCTCCCCACCAGCAGGGGTATCGCTTCACAGGCAGTGAAGCAGGTCTGCAGGTGTCTATCTTTCTCTCTCCCTCTCTGTCTTCCCCATCTCTTTCCATTTCTTTCTGTCCTATCCAACGACGACGACATCAATAACAACAACAATAATAACTACAAAAAAAAAGGAGGGCAACAAAAGGGAAAATAAATATAAAAAATAAAAAAAAAGAAGTTAAGAAGTTCATTTTAAGTATGTTCCTAGGGGCTCCCAAATATTGTAGTTTTTGCTTGACTTTGACAGCTAACACAAAGTTGGATAAAAATATTGTCTGAGAAGATGGTGTCAGAGTAGAGAAAAGGTTAGAAAGTTGGGTTAGGGCAGAGAGTAGCTCCCAGTTTTGAAAAAAAAATGTCTATGAATAAAATTAACTGTTTACCCCTTCCACCTGACTCAGGGCCAATATATATATATTATATTACATATATAATATATATTACATATTATATATATATTATATATATATAATATTTAGCACAGGAGCCTGTGTAACCTCTGAGTCCCTGTTGGTCTGAGATCACAGTTCATGGTCACAGCTAGGAACATTGCAGGCTGCAGCTGAGTGTACATGTTATCAGGTACACATACTGGAGTTCAAACCCTAGGGGAAGGAAGTGGGGTGGGGGTAGTTTTACAATGGTGAAGCAGTGCTGTAGATGTCTTTTTTTTCTCCTCTATCTCCTCTTTCTCTCTTTGTTTTTCTACATCTCTATCCAATCAATGAATAAGTAAATAAGTCATTAAAAAATAGAAGTTAGGTAATAATAGTCACTGTTTTTTCAACCTTTGAATAATAATTCACAATAAAATATAAATGTTATCCTTCACTTAGTATACATGCTTATACATATATATACTGGAAAACAAGTATTAGTTTCAATATATGTCTTACTTTTATGAAAGTGAGTCCCCTGGTTTGGTTCCTTGCTATGCCAGGGTGTGGTACTTGTGTCACTCTTTCTCAATAAATACATAAATCATTAATTTTAAAATTGGGGGTAGAGAAGATAGCATAATAGTTATGCAAACATACTCTCATGCCTGGAGTTCTAAGGTGCCAGGTTCAATTCCCCGCACCACCATAAGCCAGAGCTGTTCAGTGCTATGGTAAAAATAAATAAATAAAATGAAATAAAATTAAGGTGGGAAATGTAGCTCAGAAGCAGAATGCATGATCTGCATGTGTGAGACCCTGGATTTGATTACAGACACCATAAAAATAAATATATGATTTACAAAGGAGAAAAATTTGGAAAGGGTAAATCTAGAAAAATAAAGATATTAGATGGCCTAGGTCTAGGTGTGGGCACATAGTTTAATGGTAAGTAGCCGGAGGGGTATTACTTGGATCTTAGAAAAGTACAGGTGCTGGGGAGACAGCATAGTGATTTAGCAAAAGACTTTCATATCTGAGGCTCTGCAGTTCCAGGTTCAATCCCCAGCACCACCAATAAGCCAGAGCTGAGTGGTGCTTTGGTAAAACAAACAGATAAAACCCCTACAGTATATCAAACAATTACTCAAAATTATTAAGCAGACTTTATGGCATGTGAATTATACCTTTATAAAACTGTCCATAGAGGGAAGAAAAAAAAAAAAAAAAAGAAAGGGAAGATGGAGAATCAGAGACCAGTCAAGCAGTCTGTAGCATTTGAGATTCAACTTTTTAAGTCTGGGTGCATTTGACCAACTCCAATCATCCAGCCGTTTCCATTGCACAATTTCCAAAACTACTGACATTTCCTTGATCACATCTGTAAATTATTTCAGTCCTTTAGAATGTACTTCATCAGCTTTTAAAAGTTTTTGACAAGGTGAACATAGTAACAAAGTCCAAAAGTTGAACATTTTCCCTCGGGGCCTCCTGAACCTCTCCTCTTTCCATAAGATTCTCCTTTGATTACTCCACCTTGAGTCTCTGTTTACATTTTGTGATTTTTTTTTTTAAAGTGAGTTTCTAGGCAACAGAAAGAAGGGGGTAGTTGTGGTTCACAGTGAGTTAGAAATTGGGAAACTGGACTCTTGGTATGGCCTTCCCCGCTTCACATGGTTGTGGTGATGTTTGTCGCTTAGCCTACCTAGCAACTCTTCCTCCTCCCTCTGGAAACTGCATTTATTTATATTTGCAGGTTCCATGGGGAGGGGTGGGGGATTTTTCCTCTACCCCAATTAGTTTCTGTGGTTCTCATGACACCCAGCCTTGAACTCTAAGACAAGTAACAGACTAGCAAGTTCATTTCCTGTCCTCGTGAGTGGCCTGGAAATGGGTATGTAATCCAAAGTGGTCCAGTGAGAGTCTGTTCTGGAAAGTTTGCTAGAACTATAAAGAAAGATGCACTTTTTCTACCATGACGTGATGGCCTGTAGGGTAATATCTGCTGTTGGACTCAGTGGGCTCCTGTATGGGGAAGAAATAACTGAAAATGAAACAAACAAAAAGAATCCAAGAGATAAGGGGAAAAGTTCTGAATTCATCAGATGAACCTCTGGATCGATTCCTAACTGAAACTGGTACAACCTCTGTTCTTTGTAGTCAAGTGAGCCTGTAAATTCTCTTTTCTAGTTTGACTTGGTGTTTCTGTCACTTAATGTCAAAACTTCTGGTTGATACAATGCCCTTGGGTGAGTTATTTAGTTTGCTGTTGCCTCAGATTACTTATCTGGAAAAAAAAAAAGATTGATAATGAAGGTAGTGAGAACCAAACGAAAAAATTTACTGAAGGGAGCCAGACAGTGGCCCAGCAGGTTAAGCGTGCAAAGTATGGAGTGTAAGGACCAGTACAACGATCCTGGTTTAAACCTCCTGGCTCCCCACCTGCAAGGTGGTCGCTTCACAAGCGGTGAAGCAGGTCTGCAGGTATCTATCTCTCTCCCCTCTGTCTTCCTCTCCTCTCTCAATTTCTCTGTCTTATCCAACAACAATGACAGCAATAACAATAACAAACCACCACCAACAAAGGCAACAAAAATGGAGAAAATGGCCTCTGGGAGCACTGAATTTATAGTGCAGGCACCGAGCCCCAGTGATAAACCTGTGAAACCTCCCCCGCCCCTACAGTTAAGGATCGAGGACTTGAACCTATGTCCTTATTCGATGTAATTTGTATGTTCAAGCAGATGTGTCGTCTTCCCCCTTATTATATCTTTAAAAAACTTAAAAAAAAATTATTAGATAGAGACAGAGATAAATTAAGAGGGGAGGGGGAGACAGAGAAGGAGAGAGAGAGAGAGAGACTTGCAGCCCTGCTTCACCACTTATGAAGCTTTCCCCCTGCAGGGGCTTGAACTGGGTCCTTGTGCACTGTAATGTGAGCCACTACATGCCCCGCAGCCTTATTATATCTTTATGAGTTTGTTTTTTTTTAAAGAATTGTCTTAATTTCTTTCTTTCTCCTCCTCCTTCTTTTTATGGGCCAAAGAGATAGCTCACTGAATACATCATTTACCTTGCCAGATTTAAGCCCTTGCATCGCACAGAAGGTGCTATGGCACTGTGGACTATGTGGGCTACTTTTGGTCCTGTGGCATCTGTCTGTCTAACTGATAAAATGGACTGGGGACAGTGAAGACTCTTGTTCTGCCCCTCGAATATGTGTGTGTGTGTGTGTGTGTGTGTGTGTGTGAGAGAGAGAGAGAGAGAGAGAGAGAGAGAGAGAGAACCAGAGCACTACTCTGGTATACCCAGTGGCAGGAATTCGCATGCGTGCTCTACTAGGTATGTTCTACCATACCCATGCCTCCATTTATTTCTTTTCGAAAAGGGATTGTTCCTAACTGAGTTACATAGGGTCCTGTGTCTCTCTAAGGAAAGTGGTCTAGGTAGCCAAGCTTGATGTCTCCTCTGACCCAAGTTCATGCCCTTTCTGGAGCCAGGTGTGGAATCAGTCCTCTAAAAACATGTGAACCTATGGAGTAGGGTGTGAGTGTGTGTCAAACCCAAGGGAGGAAAAGTACTTCTTTCGTTAGAAGGTGGGGAAGGACACTGGAAGGCTAAATCAATGGACATTGACTATCTTAGACATGGGAAAATCAAAACCTGTTATCAGGCAGAGTAATGAATTCAGGGGCCTGGAAGTAAGAAAAGGAATGGAGCTTATGGAAACACTGAGTGATGGCTTCTCTTTTAGGTGTCTCATTAATTTTCATTCAAGTCAACAGCCTTATTAATTTCTTGAGGACTAAATATGGGTTAAACCCTGTGCTGAATATATATGTATATATATATATATGCATATATATAATCACTCTATGAACAAGTCCATTAATTTTCAAAGCCGTAATGTTTATTCAATAAGACCTTACAAGTTTCACCACTCCAAAATTAAATTACATATGGCCCAATTAGAATATCCATAACCCTTCTAAATAATTATAATTTACGAGAGTTTGAGGGTTCAAAGGGAGCCAGGGCTTCCTCAGAGTCACATGATTTACCATGAGTGCCAGACCCCTGGGACATGTGGCTGCTTTTTGACCTTGGCTAACTCTAGTGACCACTTGAAGGAAAGAAAATATTCACCAAGGGTTGCCCGTGTTTACTCTTGAGTTGCTGCACCCACACAGTGTGCGTCAATCTGGAGATTTTCTAATTGTTCAAAAGAGTGGTAATGCAAGTCACAAATTAATTAATTGTTTTTATGTTTCCATTTGAAAGCCAACTTTGAAAATGTACTGGAGTGAAATACAAACCCCTCTTACTCTGAATTTTAGTTTATGGACATATATTTTTTTGATGTGGTTTTGTTTGTTCTTTTTTTTTCAAATATTTATTTAATCCCTTTTGTTGCCCTTGTTGTTTTATTGTTGTAGTTATTATTGTTGTTGTTATTGATGTCATCGTTGTTGGATAGGACAGAGAGAAATGGAGAGAGGAGGGGAAGACAGAGGCGGGGGGGAGGAGAAAGACAGACACCTGCAGACCTGCTTCACCGCTTGTGAAGTGACTCCTTTGCAGGTGGGGAGCAGGGGGCTCAAACCGGGACCCTTATGCTGGTCCTTGCACTTTGGGCCACCTGTGCTTAACCCGCTGTGCTACTGCCCGACTCCTAGTTTTTGTTGTTGTTGTTCTTTTAGCTTCTTCATTAAGTACTGGGTTGCTCTCTTGCTGTTTGTGATAAAGAAAGGGGCATCAATTTCTCCATCCCTCTTCACCCACATTGTATCTGTTTCTACATTGGAGAGATACTCACTTGAATGAGATAAAGACATGTCACATTATTAATTCATTCAGTGATTCTGTATTATTTTATTGTTTAACTTAACATTTGTTTTAGTCTTTATTTATTTATTGGATAGAGACAGCCAGAAATTGAGAAGTGAGAGGGGACTTAGAGCAGGAGAGAGACAGAGAGACACCAGCAATACTGCCTCACTATTTGCAAATCTTTCCCCCTGAAGGTGGGGACTGAGGGCTCGAACCTGGGTCCTGTGCATTGTAACGTGTGCTCAACCAGGTGCGCCACCACCTGGCCCCTGTATTATTTTATTTTTGAAAGATTTATTTATCAATGGGAGAGAGAGGAGAACCATAGAATTACTCTGGAATGTGTGTTATTGAGGACCAAGGGTCCAACACTTTTTTTTTTAATTAAAAAAATTTTTTTACTGCCACCAGAGCTTTGCTGGGGCTAGGTAGCTGCACTACAAATCCACTGCTCCAGGCAGTTTTCCTTCCTTCCTACCTTCCTTCCTTTCCTCTCCTTTATTTCTGTTTCTTATTTTAATTTATTTATCTATTGGATAGAGAGAGTTTTAAATCCAGTGGGGGGGCGGGAGATAGATATATAGAGACAGAAGGATAATCGCAGCATTGATTCACTGAAGTGGAGAGTAGGGGCTTGAACCTGGGTCTTTGCTTTCATCTTCCTCCTTTCCTCTTCCTTCCTTCCTTCCTTCCTTCCTTCCTTCCTTCCTTCCTTTCTTTCTTTCTTTCTTTCTTTCTTTCTTTCTTTCTTGATATCACAAGAAGAAATGGAGAGGATAGTGGGAAGTAGAGGGAGACAAGAGAAAGAGAGACATCTGCAGTACTGCTTTACCACTCACAAAGCCTCCCCCACTACAGGTGGGACGGGGGCCTAGAACCTGGATCCTTTCACATGGTAATGTGTACACTCAAACAGATGCACCACCACCCTGACTGAATCCAACACTTTGTCCACTGTATCACCTCCCCAGATGCAAGGCTGCATTTATTAAGTACTTACTTAATAAAGTATTTGGTACTATGAGAAACTTCAATTAAGCAGAAGTTGTAGGCTGCCTACTAAGGAATTAAGACCTACTCTATAATTGTGTCATCCTAAGTTACTTAACATCTCTGAACTTTTCATTTTCTGAAAGATAAAATAAGGATAAACTGGGGGCCAGGCTTTAGCGCAGTGGGTTAAGTGCACATGGCCCAAAGTGCAAGGACAAGTGAAAGAATCCAGGTTGAAGCCCCCAGCTCCCCACCTGCAGGTGGAGGGGTCACTTCACAAGTGGTGAAG
The DNA here is from genome assembly GCF_950295315.1 of Erinaceus europaeus. NCBI lineage: Eukaryota > Metazoa > Chordata > Mammalia > Eulipotyphla > Erinaceidae > Erinaceus > Erinaceus europaeus. Next base: position 50,289,133 of record NC_080162.1, on the reverse strand, counting down.
CAGGTCTGCAGGTGTCTATCTCTCTCTCCCCCTCTATGTTTTCCCCTCCTCTCTCCATTTCTTTTTGTCCTATCCAACAACAACAACAGCTATAACAAAAATAACAATAACTACAACAAGGGCATCAAGGACAAAAAAAATGGAAAAAAATGGCCTCCAGGACTAGTGGGTTCGTAGTGCAGGCACCGAGCCCCAGTGATAACCCTGGAGGAAAAAAAAAATAAGGATCAACTATTATTCTTGCAAAGACCTCGTAAACTCATTCATTCAATGAATAAAGGAGTTTCTACTCTATATTCTGTACTTCTCTAGGAATTAGTGATAACAGCAGTTCTAGGGGTTGTAGAGCCCCACCCCCACCCTGGCCCCTCTACTTCTCTTTCTATCAGAGCATTTCTTGGCTTTGGCTTACAGTGATATTGGGAACTGAACCTGGGACATTTGGTACCTCAGGCTTAAAAATGATTTTATGTAACCTCTATACTACATCCTTAGTCCAGTAGTTTTCCTCAATGGAGATGAAAACTAGATTGTAAATAGGAATCATTTATATGAACATTTCTGGTAAATTTACTAAAGAGGGCCAAGCAGATAGCTCACTAGGTTGGACCTGTGCCTTGTCCTCATGCTTAAATTCAAGCTCCAACACCACTTGGAAGGTACTATTGTGCCTCAGAAAGCGCTAATGCTTTGATATCTCTCCTTTTCTCTATCTATCTGAACAAAAACAGTGACTCTGAACAGTGAAATCACACAAGTTTGAGGCCTTCAAACTTAGAGAGAGAGAGAGAGAGAGAGAAATAAAGAAGGGAGAAAACTAAAACAGATCCAGAGAGGTATCATAATGGAAGCAAGATTTAATCTCTGAACCTGGGATCAGATCTGCCAGATTTGAACAGTGGTCCAGTATCTCTCATGAAAATAAATACATCATAAAAAAAAGAGAGATCACAAAAACAAACAACTGCTTGAAGAATTCATGTTAAGTGAAATAAGTCAGAAACAGAAGGATGAATATGGGATGATCTCACTCTCAGGCAGAAGTTGAAAAACAAGATCAGAAGAGAAAACACAAGTAGAACCTGAACTGGAGTTGGTGTATTGCACCAAAGTGAAAGATTCTGGGGTGGGTGGGTGCGGGGAGAATAAAGGTCCAAAAAGGATGACAGAGGACCTAGTGGGGGTTGTATTGTCATGTGGAAAACTGAGAAATATTATGCATATACAAATGATTGTATTTACTGTCTGTCAAACGTAAAACATAATCCCCCAATAAAGGAAAAAAAATTTAAAAAACCCAAACAACCCAAAAGCAACCAAACAGAAACATCAACTGCCTAAAGTCATTCTTCTAGCTTTGCTATGTAACACATTACTTCAAAGTTAAGCAACTTAAAACAATAGACTTTTATCTCCCAGTTTATTTATTTTATTTTTTTATTGGGGAATTAATGTTTTACATTCAACAGTAAGTACAATAGTTTGCATGACATTCCCCAGATTCCCATATAACAATACAACCCCCACTAGGTCCTCCGAATCCTTCCTGGACCTGTATTCTCCCCATTCTCCCCACCCACCCACCCCAGAGTCTTTAACTTTGGTGCGATATGCCAATTTCATTTCAGGTTCTACTTGTGTTTTCTTTTCTGATCTTGTTTTTCAACTTCTGCCTGAGAGTGTATCTCCCAGTTTCTGTGGGTCAGGAATCCAGGAGCGCTTGGCTGTGTGGCTCTGGCTTGGGGTCTCACTGGCTTGAAGTCTTGGGTTGCGTGAGTACTCCCTTAGGACTGTTTCTGAGCTTCTTCACCTGGTTGCTTTTGAGGTGTTAAGGGCTACTCATGACAGAGCAGCTAGGTTCTCCCTAAGCAAGCTATTTAAGAAAGAGTGACAGAGAAGGAGAGATGCAGAAAGAAACCAAGACAAAAGGGTGGTGGTGGGCAGTGGCACAGCCAGTTAAGCATACAGAGTACTAAGTGCAAGCATCTACATAAGGATCCAGGTTCGAACCTCTGGCTCCTCACTTGCTGGGGCCCACCTCACGAGTAGTAAAGCTGGTCTGCTAGTGTCTATATTTCTCTCTTCCTCTTTATCTCCCTGTCCTCTCTCTCTGTCCTATCCAATAAAAAAAATGGCCTCCATGAGCAGTGAATTCATAGAAAAAAACACCACCAACAAAACCCAAAAACATCAGTGTCTTTTTTATAACCTAGTCTCAAATGTGATAATAAATTATCACTACAACTGAATTCTGTTGGTTGCAGAGGGACCTCTCTCCCCCCAGAGCAATGTCCTGGGTCTACACAAGGGTGTGGGTTCAGGAGGCAAAGGCTCACTGGACACTATTTTGTAGTTTGGTTACCAAAACTCCCACAGTTTTATGGGTGTGATATTTTAGGTCCTATTTATTACTAGAGTACTGATCAACTCTGGCTTATGGTGGTGCTAGGGACTGAACCTGGGACCTCAGAGTCACAATCATGAGAGTCTTCTCATAACCAGTCCCACCTCTTTTACTTTATTTTCACATGAGAGAGAGAGAGAGGGAGAGGGAGAGGGAGAGGGAGAGGGAGAGGGAGAGGGAGAGGGAGAGGGAGAGAGAGAGAGAGAACACGCTTCTGCTGGTATTGTGTTACTCCTATGTGGTATAGGGTCTCAAATCCAGGACTCATGTATGGTAAAGAATGGGGCGAGTTATCTTCCAAGTTTACTTATTGATTTTTATTTATTTATTTACCCCTCCAGGGTTATCACTGGGGTTCAGTGCCTGCACTACAAATCTACTGCTCCTGGAGTCTATTTTTCCCCTTTTGTTGCCCATGTTGTTTATTGTTATTATTATTATTGTTGTTGTTATTGCTGTAATTGTTGTTGGATAGGACAGAGAGAAATTGAGAGTGGAGGGGAAGATAGGGTGGGGGAGAGATAGACACCTGCAAACCTGCTTCACCACTTGTGAGGTGACTCCCCCTGCAGGTGGGGAGCTAGGGGCTCAAACTGGGATCCTTAAGCCAGTCCTTGAGCTTCAGGCCATGTGTGCTACCACACTGCGCTACCACCCAGCCCTCCTATTTATTTATTTATTTATTTTTATTAATTTTTTCCAATGAAAACCTTTCTTATTTATTTATTTATTCTTTTTTTTTAATTGGGGAATTAATGTTTTACCTTTAACAGTAAGTACAATAGTTTGTACATGTATAACATTCCCCAGTTTCCCATATAACAATACAACCCCCACTACGTCCTCTGAATCCTTCTTGGACCTGTATTCTCCCCACCCACCCACACCAGAGTCTTTTACTTTGGTGCGATACGCCAATTCCATTTCAGGTTCTACTTGTGTTTTCTTTTCTGATCTTGTTTTTCAACTTCTGCCTGAGAGTGAGATCATCCCATATTCATCCTTCTGTTTCTGACTTATTTCACTCAACATGAATTTTTCAAGGTCCATCCAAGATCGGCTGAAAACGGTGAAGTCACCATTTTTTACAGCTGAGTAGTATTCCATTGTGTATATATACCACAACTTGCTCAGCCACTCATCTGTTGTTGGACACCTGGGTTGCTTCCAGGTTTTGGCTATTACAAATTGTGCTGCCAGGAACATATGTGTACACAGATCTTTTTGGATGGATATGTTGGGTTCCTTAGGATATATCCCCAGGAGAGGAATTGCAGGATCATAGGGTAGGTCCATTTCTAGCCTTCTGAGAGTTCTCCAGACTGTTCTCCACAGAGATTGGACCAATTGACATTCCCACCAGCAGTGTAGGAGGGTTCCTTTGACCCCACACCCTCTCCAGCATTTGCTGCTGTTACCTTTTCTGGTGTATGACATTCTCACAGGAGTGAAGTGGTATCTCATTGTTGTCTTTATTTGCATTTCTCTGACAATCAGAGACTTGGAACATTTTTTCATGTGTTTCTCAGCCTTTTGGATCTCTTCTGTGGTGAATATTTTGTCCATGTCCTCCCCCCATTTTTGGATGGGGTTATTTGTTGTCTTGTTGTTGAGTTTGGCAAGCTCTTTATATATGTTGGTTATTAAACTCTTGTCTGATGTATGGCATGTAAATATCTTCTCCCATTCTGTGAGGGGTCTCTTGGTTTTTGGGTAGTGGTTTCTTTTGCTGTGAAGAAGCTTTTTAATTTGATGTAGTCCCATAGGTTTATACTTGCCTTAGTCTTCTTTGTAATTGGATTAATTTCATTGAAGATGTCTTTAAAATTTATGCGGAAAAGAGTTTGGCCAATATTTTCTTCTAAGTATCTGATAGTTTGTGGTCTAACATCCAAGTCCTTGATCCACTTGGAATTTACTTTTGTATTTGGTGAAATACAGTGGTTCAGTTTCATTCTTCTGCATGTTTCAACCCATTGTTTCCAACACCATTTGTTGAAGAGACTCTGCTTTCCCCACTTAATAGTCTGGGCACCTTTGTCAAAGATTAGATGTCCATAGGTGTGGGGGCTCACTTCTGGGCTCTCAATTCTATTTCACTGGTCAGTGTGTCTATTCATGTTCCAGTACCAAGCAGTTTTGATGACAATGGCCCTATAATACAATTTGAGATCTGGGGGTGTGATGCCTCCGGTTCTGTTCTTTTTTCTCAAGATTTTTTTTTAGCAAATCTAAGTCTTTTCTGGTTCCAGAGAAACATTTGTAGCATTTGTTCTATTCTCCTAAAAAATGTGCTTGGGCTCTTGATGGGGATAGCCTATTTATTTATTTTTTAAGATGTAGTCTGGGGGCCAGGCGGTGTTGCTCCTGGTTGAGCACACATGTTATAATGCCCAAGGATCTGGGTTTAAACCCCTGGTCTCCACCTGCATGGGAAAAGCTTCACAAGAAGTGATGCAGTATTGCAGCTGTCTCTCTTTGTCTCCCTCTCTCTCCTCCTTTCCATCAATTTCTCTCTGTCTTTATACAATAAATAAAATTTTTCAAATTTTTTTCTTAGAAAAGATGTAATTTTTTATTTAATAAGAAGAGAGTAAGAAGGGAGAGAGAGAAAGAGAGAGAGAGAGAGAGACTAGAGTATCCACTTTAGTATGTGGAATATCAGGAATTAAATCCAGTGCTTCATCATATAAGTCCTTGCTCCAACCACTGAACCACCTATCTGCCCTCCCTTTTCTCATTTTAAATCAACTGAATTTCATACATACATTCCCTCTCCTCAGTAGCTCCCTTAAGTTGTATAAACTTTAGGTTTTGCAAAACACAGGAACTGTCTCTGGTTCCAGGACTTCTCATGGCACTGAAAGGGTTAGTGATTTTGCACAGTTTCTGTCATATGTAGGACTCAGTCCAGGGACATTGTTTGCTGAGGACCTAAACTAACCAGCCTGGAGGAAGGTGTTGATTTCCGCTCCTCCCTCCTTGCCTTCATTTGGCATTCATTTGGAATCTTAAGCTGCTGGAATGAAATCAGAGGTTTTCATGAGTGGCAATGATATAAAGTTCTGTTTGCACCCTGTAATGCTATATTTAAACATTTTGACACCCATCAGGTGCAGTTCTTCACTGGCATTGGCTGTGATTCTCTGTAAAAGACTATGCCTAGCAGGAGGGCCCAGTGACCATGTGACTGTGATACTTGCAAATTAATTGACTTGTCTGGTTTCCTCCAAAGCCACACAAGTGTTGGAATGGATTTTTCTGTTCTCTGTTTTACTTCTTTTTTTGTTTTTTTTTTCTGTCCCACCCTTTTGCTGCCCTGTTGTTTTATTGTTGTTGTAGTTATTATTGTTGTTGTTATTGATATCGTTGTTGTTGGACAGGACAGAAAGAAATGGAGAGAGAAGGGGAAGACAGAGAGGGGGAGAGAGAGACAGCTGCAGATCTGCTTCACCGCCTGTGAAGCAACTCCCCCTGCAGATGGGGAGCCCTCTGGAGCCTCGAGCCAGGATCCTTACTCAGGTCCTTGCACTTTGCACCACATGCGCTTAACTCATTGCGCTACTGCTCGACCCCCTCTGTTTTCCTTCTTAATGCACCAAACCAAAGAAAACTGGCTTTCAAATCTGATTACATCTGATAACTTTTGAAGCTCTGTGTACAAAAATAAAACATACAAGCAAGCAAAAAACTATCCCAACACTTTTGGTCCATCCATACTTGAATTTCAGTGATGTGAGATAAATCAGATGTGCTGTCCCTCTAAGGTAAATACTGAATGGTGTGCAGGGATTTGTTGAATAAAAGAAATGCTACGGCCTGGGGGGTGGCAGAGTGGAAAGCATAAGGTCCCAATTCCCGACATCACATGTACCAGAGTGATGCTTCGGTTCCAATTTCATTAATAAATAAAAAATAAATCTTAACGGTTTTGTAGATAGCATGATTGTTATCATGCCTGAGGCTCCAAGGTCCTCAATTCAATCCCCAGTATCACCATAAGCCGGAGATGAACAGTGCTTTAGTAAAACAAATAGACAAATAAAAAAAATCAAAACAAAAAAATAAAAGAAATGACCATCATTTATTATTTACACTGTGTCATGGAGTCTATACATATTATTTCATTCCTTAATTATTTAACAGGGTTGGTTTGATGATGCCCATTTAATTTATTTTTTATTATTTTTAAATATTTACTTATTGTTGTAGTTATTATTATTGTTATTGATGTCTTCGTTGTTGGATAGGACAGAGAGAAATAGAGAGAGGAGGGTAAGACAGAAGGGGGAGAGAAAGATAGACATCTGAAGACCTGTTTCACTGTCTGTGAAGTGACTTCCCTGCAGGTGGGGAGCTAAGGGTTCGAACCAAGATCCTTTTGCCAGTCCTTGCACTTTGTGCCGCTTAACCCACTGCTTAACCCACTGCTCTACCTCCTGACTCCCGATGATGCCCATTTTGCAGATGAGACCCAGGGGGGCTTTGAAAAAGTCACACAACACATAAAATGGCCTTGAATAGATGTCTGCCTGGTTCAGGACCTCAACTTCTTTCTTCCGAGTGGCCCTTCTTCATCCTCAGATTAGGTTAGATACTTCTTTTAAATGATAATTTAACATCCAGAGTACTTGTTAAATCTCATTATTGTATTTATAAATTCTTTGCCACGTGTAATCAACTTCCCTGAAACCTAGTTGCATAAAACAATTATTATTATTATTTGTGTGAGTCTTTTCATTGGTGTGTAGATCTTCTATTAATTGCATCTGGGTTTGTCTAACAAAAGGCAGCTAGGCCAGTCAGATGACACAGTCTCACCCCAAGATCTTTTTATGGTGTGATAGGCTAGGGATAGCATTTTAGTGGAGTGAAAATGGAAGGTACAAGGTCTTTGAAAGTCTAGAACTATGTAGTAACCATCCCCCTCTATTACCTTGGTCAAAGCATATTTTAATAAGCTTTAGTTGGCTTTAAACTATGTTGCTCTTTTTCATGGATGTGTGCTCAGTGTCTACAATGGAGACTGGTGTTAGAATATTTATTGATTTAAGTGAAATCATCACAAGGGTATTTTTCTCCTAGTACAATGGTCTGTACATAGTGGAAGTTCCCTAAATTGTGGTTATTGTTTTATAGCTCTCCCAGGGGAGATAAGGTAATATAGATAGATGATCTATTACTTCTAAGGACACCTCATATTTCCATAGAACATGTACAGAATGATCTTCACTGTCCTCTTCAACCCACCCTCAATTCCCTATGCTCTGGTATTTAGTAAATTACTTGAGATGCAGCTCCCAATTAATAGACAGTAGAACATCAGGATGAAAAGGGTGGTTGTTTTACTAAGAAAAAAAAAAAGGGTGGCCAGTGGAGTTCAACTACTGGCCCCCACCTCTAACTAGCCATAGACCAGGAAGGAGTCATTTAAACTCGATATGCTTTCTCTCTCTACCTCCAAAAGTTATCATTGGGGCTCTCTGCCTGCACTATGAATCCACTGCTCCTGTGGCCATTATTATTATTATTTTTTAATTTTTTGTTTGGACAGGACAGAGAGAAATTGAGAGGGGAGGGCAAGGTAGAGAAGTAGAAAGACACCTGCAGAACTGCTTCACCATGTGTGAGGCGACCCCCCCTGCAGGTGAGGAGCTGGGGAATTGAACCAGGATCCTTGCACCTTAGGCTTTGTACTATGTGTGCTTAACTTGGTGTGCTACAGCCTGGTCCCCACCCCCTCTCTTTTTATTACCACCTGGGGTTTGGTGCTGGCACTATGCATATACTGCTCCTCATGGCCATTTTTTCCTTTTTAGTTTTTTTTTTTTTTTTTCTATTTTACTGGATAGAGAGAAATTGAGAGGGGGAGTGGGAGATAGAGAGGGGAAGAGAGTGACATCTGTAGACCTGCTTCACTACTCATGAAGCTCCCCCCCCCCCCCCCCCCCCCGTGCGCAGATGGGGAACAGAAGCTTGAACTTGGGTCCTTGTGCATGGTAATGAGTACACTCAACAGAGTGCATCACAGCTCTGCCCCTCCTTTGCTTTCTCTTATATGAACTAGGCATAAGAATAGTACATATTTCTTGAGACTGAAGGAAGATTAATATTAGAAAGATTAGTACTTGTGTACTAACAAGGAGGGTTGGTTCGTTATCTAAGAATTAACTATTATAATAAGTAAGCTGCCAGAAGACCGGACACATAGCACAGTGATTTTTCAAAAGACTGTCATGCCTGAGACTCCTGAGGTCTTAGGTTCAATTCCCATCACCATCATAAACCAGAGTTGAGCAGTGTTCTGGTTTTTAAAAGGAAAACAAAAAGTAAGTTACAAGGTCTGACTTCAAGTTTCTAATGAGTGACTTTCTCATGGTCCTACAGTTTTTATTTTTTTAAATGCAGTGCTGAGGAGTGAGTGAATCAGGGCCTTGAACAAATATGATAGTGCTGAACCCTCTCCTGGCCCAAGCGCTCCCTTTCTCTCTCTCTTTCTCTCTCCTTCTCTTTCTCTCCCTCCCCCTCCCATCCCCCTCCCCCTCTCCCTATGAGAATTGTTGTTCTCTGCCTCATCTATCAGTTTTCAGAAAATCAGGCAGCCACTGAGATGAGTTCTGAGCTATAGCAAAAGCAATCTTCCTTAGTTCATGGTTGGGTGGCTTTAATTCCCAGTTTCTAATTTCACATATAGTGCTTAGGGTTTTTTTTAACTGTAGTTTTCTATCAGTAGAATCAACAATGTCTTTTACAGGGAAATAAACTTTACAGAATTAAATAGAAATTACATTACAGTATGGAGTTTTCCTTTATTGCATTATCATCATCATCATCATCATCATCATTATTTTACTATGAAAATTTTCAAACAAATTCAAAGGGAGAGAAAACACCTCTACTCCATGGCCTTTTTAGAACAGCCTAGTCAGATATATTGTGGACTATGTATAAAATGAAATATAGCAGACTTTGAAAAACAAGGTTCATTGTTATGGAAAAAAATACTCAAGAAAAGTAAGAGGAAAAAATAAGTTGCTAGACAGACTACATGGTAACAATTCCATTTCGTATAAAAGCAATGTACTTTACAACCTACATATTTGTAGCACTCATTTATTCTTGCAGAATACGAAAAGGCAAGCAGAGACAGTTCCTCCTCAGGACACAAGCAAGCTGCTGTCGTCAGGAGTAAGGCAGGGTGGGGTGTTGTTGGTGGAATCAGGGAAGCCCTCCTCCTTTCAGCTTTCTCTTCCACTCGATGAGTCTTGCAACTTTGAGGTTCTGGAACTAAGGAGGTTGAATTAGCAGTACTCTTGACTGCATTTAGAGCTATTCTAGCAGGAGATACAGGTTGTGTGAAGGTCTTTGAGTGGAATGCCTCCCCCCCCCCAACCCCCCCACAGGCACTCAGGCACTGACACATCTTTGTAAATGTGAGTAGTCCCTTTTTGGCTCCCAGGGGCTTGGAGACATGGGCAGCTAAGCCAAAAACTGTATCAAAGAACAAAATTCAATTTGAAGATCTTACTGGCTTTATTCAAAGAGTCATGAGACAGGCAGCATCCAGTCTAGCAGATGGAAAGGAATTCTGAGGAGTTGCACTATATGAAGGACTTTATGGGGTGGGAGATGCTCATTACTAGAACCCATGGTCTCTCTCTCTCTCTCTCTCTTTTCTTTGCCAGCATTTTACCATTGTGAGTAGAGTAATTTCAGACAGAAAGAGAAAGACAGAGAGTCTGAAAGAAAACTACCACAGGACTGAAGCTTCCTTCAATGTGACTGAGGCTGGGCTCAAACCTGAGTCTCACATGTGACAGTTTCCAGGGGAGCCATTTTGTCGACTCACTCTCATTCTGAAAATAGAAGAAGAAAAAGTTGGCTAGAGTAGTGGTAATTCAAATATGTGAGAACTTGGGCTCTATCTCTGGCACCATATTAAAAAGACTTATAGGCAGAAAGGAATGGGGACAATAAAGTTACAGTAGGAAAAAAAAAGTGCATTGACTCTTGCAAGGTTATTTTTCTTTTGGGTGACAGTAGGGTTTAGATTTATTAACTAGATAATCACCTGTTTAGGTGATTCCTGATTAACTACTTTTCTGGAAAAGCCCAAATTATAATTAAGTTAAATTTTAGTTTGATAATTCAGGGTTTAGTATTAATAACTCCATTTGGGGGTGTGTTGTCTTTTTAAAAACAGTGCTGCTGAATGTTCTATATTAAACAATGACAACAACAACAATAAAACTCCTCTCATGTTAACAGCCACTCTGGGGTTATGGATACTATTACTATGCTCATTTTAGGGATGAGGAAGATACAACACATGTCCAAGTGTGAGCTGCCTTTTCTATCTTTTTTTTTTTTTTAGATTTAAAAAAAAAATTATTTCCTTTATGTTGCCCTTGTTTTTATTGTTGTTGTAGTTATTATTGCTGTTGATGTCTTCGTTGTTGGATAGGACAGAGAGAAATGGAGAGAGGAGGGGAAGACAGAGAGGGGTAAAGAAAGATAGACACCTGCAGACCTGCTTCACTGCTTGTGAATTGACTCCCCTGCAGGTGAGGAGCTGGAGGCTTGAACTGGGATCCTCACTCCGGTCCTTGGGCTTTATGCCACGTGCTCTTAATCTGTGGCTCTACTGCCCGACTCCCTGAACTTTTCTCTTTTAGCACTATAAGCCAACACCCTAAACTCAAAGAATATGCTAGAAAAGCATTAGGAAAACAACTTACAGTGATTACTTCTGGGGGTGGGGAGACTGTGGGCAGGATGCAGGGTGGGATTACAAGGAGATTTTTATTTTTTGTATAACACAGTGGTTAGATATGTGATGAAGCTAATCAAGGAACAAATGCTGCAATCAGTCAGCTTTGTTTGTTTATTTTGAGACAGAGAAGGCAGAGAGGCAGAGATAGAGAGTGAAAGAGACCATGGAACCCAGGGTTCCTTTAGTGCAGTGGAGGCTGGGTTTGAACTGGGGTTGTGTACATGGGAAGACAACACACTATCCGATTGAGTTATTTCATCAACCCTAGTCAGGCAGCAGCCAAATCACACTCTGGCTGTGTGACTTAGGGCAAGTGACTGCACTGCTTTGTCATTGTTTTTGTACTGCTCAAGTGGAGATGATGAGAATCATAATCCCTACGTCACAGACTGCTGTGAGAACTAAATGAATTCTCACATTCCTAAAACCTCCCAAACAATATCTTGACACATAGTAATTACCTAGAACGTTTTAACTGTTCTTAGATATTACTGAGCTTTTCAACAAATGTAACTTAAAAAATGATAAACTGGTACTTTAAAGAGATGAAATAAAGTGCTTAATAAAGTTTAACGTATGCCAACCCTATGACCCAGAAATTTCAGTCTTGAGTTAAGAGAAATGAGCATACACAGTCACAAAGAGATCTTTTCAAGAATATTCATAACATTTTTTTTCCATGTAAATCCAAAGTGAAATGACCAAATGTCCATCAATAATGGGACAATAACTAAATAGTTGTATAGTCAGACAATGGAAACCTCAACAATAAAAAGAAATGAACAACTGATTCAACCAGTCACAACACAACTGAATTTCAAAAACATTAGTTGAGTGAAAGAAAACATAAAAAAGAACTCATTTTGTATGTTTCCATTTATATGATATCCAAGAACAGGCAAGACTAACAGAACAGCGGTTAGCTGGGTTTGGGAAAGGATAGGAGAAAACTTTTGGACAATGGAAATGTTGTGTGTCCTAAGGGAAATGTGGCAATGACCAGAAACATTTGTCACTGTCATAATTAGTAAAAAGGATGAGTACTAGTCTAGAGATAGAGGTCAGGTAGGCTATGTGTTCAGAACTATACCCACAATAAGAATGCCCCGTCAGACTGGGGGAATAATATAATTATTATACAAAAATTCTTTCATGTCTGAGGCTCCCAGATCCTTGGTTCAATCCCTTGCACCACCATGAGTCAGAGCTGAACAGTGTTCTGGTAAGAATAAAAAATTAGGGAGTTGGGCAGTAGCACAGTGGGTTAAGTGCATGTGGTGCAAAGCCCAGGGACCGGTGTAAGGATCTCAGTTGGAGCCGCCCCCGGCTCCCCACCTGCAGGGGAGTCGCTTCACAAGCGGTGAAGCAGATCTGCAGGTGTCTATCTTTCTCTCCCCCTCTCTACTTCCCCACCTCTCTCTATTTCTCTCTGTCCTATCCAATCACAACAACAATAATAACTACAACAATAAAACAACAAGGGCAACAAAAGGGAATAAATAAATAAATATTTAAAAAATAATAAAAAATAATTTTAAAAGAATATTCTATCAGGGTCCCTTTCCCCTGGGGGAAAGTTTCATGAGTGGTAAAGCAGTGCTGCAGGGATCTCTCTTTCTCCCTCTCTATCTCCCTCATCCCTCTCAATTCCTCTGTCTCTATCCAAAATAAATAAATAAACAAATAAATAAATAAAATGTAAAAAGTTTGATAAAAAATGGTCTATTGTAAAATGTCAATGGTTGCTAATACTGAGAAACCAGTATATGGTTTAAATTGCTCAAACACAGTCAAAGAACGTCCGTGAATATTGTCATTACTACAGGTAAAATCTAAATGGTTGATTGTCAACAGAGATGGCTAGTTACCCTTATGAGAGAGAGGAAGCAATTGTTCAACCAAGCACAGAATTTTCCACTCCCCTCTGTATCTGGGCATAGCCATGTTATCTGAGCAAAAGTAAGGTGTGTTAGCTCAAGGCAAGGCAGTGGAGAAAAGCTGGTGCTTTTCCGGCTCTCTTTCCCTGACACTTCTGCAGACAGTGATGGGGAGTATCAGTCAACTGGCAGAACAGCACTGGGTAGGGATGCCAGCAGGAAATGGACTTCTATTTTGCAATCAGACCTTTATTTGTCACAGTGATTAACGTTACTGTAATAGCATTCAACAACAACAACAAAAAGATTGTTCTGAAGGCCAGTCTATGAATTTACTATTAATCTCACTAGCAAATTCTCTGATAGCAGGGATCATGTAGTATATATTGGCACTATTATTTTAAAATATTTTATTTATTTTTGCATATGCACTTTTGATGGAGGCAGAGAGAAGTTGAGAGGGATGAAGGAAAGAAGGAAATGACAGACCACAGCACCAAAACTTCCTTTATATAGTGATGGCCGGGCTTAAACCTATATCGTGCACATGGTTAAGCTATCCAACTGAAATTATTTCACCTACTCACCTTTGGAAGTTTTACCACAGCCCAAAACAATATTATTTATTTGACTTTTATTTTATTTTTAAAAGACTTATTTATTTATTTATTTATTTTTATATGAGAGAGAGAGAGAGATACACAGAAAGAAGAGAGAGACCAAAGCACTGTTCAGCTCTGGTTTATGGTGGTTCCAGGGACTCAACTTGGGACTTCTACGGTCTCAGCCATGCAAATTTTGTGCTTTAACTGGTTTTTTTTTTTTTAATTTCTTTATTGGGGAATTAATGTTTTACATTCGACAGTAAATACAATAGTTTGTACATGCATAACATTTCCCAGTTTTCCATATATCAATACAACCCCCACTAGGTCCTCTGCATCCTTCTTAGATCTGTATTCTCCCCACCCAAACACCCCAGAGTCTTTTACTTTGGTGCAATACGCCAATTCCAGTTCAGGTTCTACTTGTGTTTTCTCCTCTGTGCTTTAACTGTTGAACTCTCTGATCCTACTTAATATTTTATGCATTGACTTACCTTTTAATTTAAATTTCTTTTTTTTTTTTTATTACTGTGCCACCTCCCGGACCACTAAATTTCTTTTTTTTTTTTAATTTAAATTTCTTTAACAAGTAAAGTTTATCTGATCTGCTCTTCTTCCTAGTGCAGTTGTGACTTGCTCTGGAGACTAAGATAATATCCAGGAAGCACTCTGACCTTTTACCCCTAAAAGTGTGGTCCATGCAAATATAGACTCTTGGGGCTCCAACCAGTTAAATCAGAAATGACATTTTGAATCAGCCCCTCTTCCCATGAATTGTAGACACATTTGTCTTTGAAAATCACTGGATTAAGAAACCAAATACCAAGAGCAAGTCTCAAAGACAGATAGGATTCAAGGAGATTCAGAATTCAGTTGACAGTGCAAAGCATGCTGGGACTAGGGCTTGTCCTTAGGATCATCCAGTTACTCTGAGGTCAATTTAGTAGTCTTTCTTTCTTTCTTTCTTTCTTTCTTTCTTTCTTTCTTTCTTTCTTTCTTCCTTCCTTCCTTCCTTCCTTCCTTCCTTCCTTCCTTCCTTCCTTTCCTTTCTTCCTTCCTCCCTCCCTCTCTCTCTCTTTTCTCTTTTTCTTTATTCCTTCCTTCCTTCCTTCCTTCCTTCCTTCCTTCCTTCCTTCCTTCCTTCCTTCCTTCCCTTTCTTCCTTCCTTCCTCCCTCCCTCCCTTGCTGGGAAATTGTGCAGATGCAGTCACATCTGCCAGTTGTCCCCTCAGGCTATTGCTAGTTCCATGTTGTGCCCTCAGGGCATTGTCTATTCTCTGCAATGGCTGCAGTGCTCTGGTTACTCCTCCCCCTTCCCATTCTCACAAGAGTTATTATCCTACCCTGGAGTGCTATGGTTACTCCTCCTCCTTCCCATTCTCACGAAAGCTACTACCATAAAAGCCCTTCCTCTTCTGCACCTCTCTTGACAGCTTCTTCACTTTGGTGTTTAGATGTAGGAAAGGTTACTGCATGAGGCGGCCATCTTTTGCTACCTCCACGCAGCCCAACCTGCTTCTCTCTCACCCAACTCGGAGGTGCCAGCGCAAATAAAGATTTGTGTTCCCTCTTCGCTCCGGATCTCCTCTCTCTCTTCTCTGCGGCACAGCCCGACACTCCCTCTCTCTCTTTTCTCTCTTTTTCTTTCTCTCTTTCTTTCTTTCTTTCTTTCTTTCTTTCTTTCTTTCTTTCCATTTTCCTTCCCCCCCCTTTTTGCCTCCAGGGTTATTACTGGGGCTTGGTGCCTGTACAACAAATCCACTGCTCCTGAATGCTGTTTTTTCCCTTTTGTTGCCCTTGTTGTTGTGGGTATTATTATTGTTGATGTCATTGTTGTTGCATAGGACAGAGAGAAATGGAGAGAGGAGGGGAAGACGGAGGGGGGGGAGAGAAAGATAGACACCTTGCAGACCTGCTTGACTTCTTGTGAAACTACAGCCCTGTAGATGGGGAGCCAGGGGCTCAAACCAGGTTCTTTATGGTCCTTTCATGTGCTCTTAACCATGTGCTCTTAACTCCCCCACCCACTATGGTCCCCTTCACCTCTCTCTCCAAAAAATATTTTTATTCTAAAAAAAAATAATGTGCATGACTGAAATTTGGAGAACTCTGATGGAACCAGTCTATTCTGGACAATAATTAGTTGACATAGATGGACAAAATATCGTTGAATGAAAGTGGTTAAGAAATCTGTCAAAGGACGGATAACTGCTGCTACCTCCCATTGGAGCTTCAAAGTCCAAACAGTTCTTATTTGTGGCCTGTTTAAATCCATGGGGCTTTATTTCTCCTCCTCCCGAAATGAAACCTTCATTTTGGGGAGAGAAGATATTGTGTATGCTAATTGCTAGTTGCCAGAATCAAGAGACCGGGGCATCTGGCTTTTGAAGTCTTGTGAAATAGACTTAAAAAAGTTGGCAGTCCAGACACAACCCCAGAGTGGCATCCAGAATCCAAGCCCTTGGAAGATTCCAGTTTGTTTATTTAGAGAGAGCTTGCATTTGCTGACCAGACTGATTTAAACTCAGCTCCAATTTACTGATGGAAAGATTATGTGTGTGTTCCTGTTTCCTTTTATTTTACCTCATCCAATTATAAACACCTAATTCCAAGAAATTGTGAGTTGTGACACCTTGAACTTGATTTTCATTTCTGTAGAGCACTGAATGTTCATTTCAAAGGGGACTATCAAGAAGGGATGGACTGATCCCAGAGAGGAAATTCAAGAATGATTTTTATATTTCTATTTGCACCAGTACCTCTTCCTAAAGCATGAATTTAATATTATTTCAGTGAAAAAAAAGTGCACATTTTGATTAATTAGAATATTTTTTATTTCACATCTTGGCTGTTAAATCTGACTAACAGTGACATACTGCTGAATTTGGATAACAGCATCACTTTTTTAAAAAAATATTTATTTCCTTTTGTTGCCCTTGTTATTTTTTATTGTTGTAGTTACTGTTATTGATGTTGTTGGATAGGACAGAGAGAAATGGAGAGAGGAGGGGAAGACAGAGAGGGAGAGAGAAAGATAGACACCTGAAGACCTGCTTCACCGCCTCTGAAGCGACTCCCCTGCAGGTGGGGAGCCGGGGGCTTGAACCGGGATCCTTACGCTTTGCGCCATGTGCACTTAACCCACTGAGAAACTGCCCAACTCCCAACAGCATCACTTTTAAAAAGAAAGTAACTACTTTAGATTTTATATATTGGTTCATATTCACTGTGGTTCTTTAATATATGTATTTGACTTGGGAGACCTTGAGAGACACTAGCATCGTAAAAGAAAAAAAAAATATATATATCAAATGGAACATATCTGTAGTTTAGACCGGACTAAATCTCTTCACTCTACCATTTTATGCAGCGAAAAAATGAATTCAGGCCCTCCCACGTGTAATACTGCTGAGAATCCTACTGGGTCTACTTTTCTTGTTTTTCACTTTTCTCTTCCTCATCCTCCCCCCCCCTTTTTTTTTTTATTTTAGAGAGAAAAGGAGAGAAGTCACAGTAATAGTCCACCATCCATGGGCATTCTCTACAGTATTCCCATGTGGTGCCAGGGTTGAACCCAGAACTTTGCATGTGGTAAGGCAAGCGTTTCACTGGGTAAACTACTCCCTGCCCCCTTGTTCCCAGTCTTAACCCATTTCCCATTTAAGGGAGAGGAGAAAGAAAGAAAGAAAGAAAGAAAGAAAGAAAGAAAGAAAGAAAGAAAGAAAGAAAGAAAGAAAGAAAGGAAGAAAGTGCAGCTCACTGCCAGGACACATTTAATTTTCCATAAACACATTCTCTGAGGCTGAAGCAAATCTGACTTTTATTTTCAATGTGAAATTAAAATATTTAAAACTACTCTTGGAGTTGTTTCTGAATAAAACTTGTCTCTAATCCTAATGTAACAGAGACATATTTGATGTTCAGTATTGAGTGATAAATAATAAAGTTAGGACTGTAATCTGAGAGTTATATAGGGATAAATGATGCGGCTGTAAGTGCCACTGGTGGGTATTCTTAGGGCAAGCAGGAAATGGGTTATGAGAGTATATTTTACCCATTTATTAATCTTAGAAGATATTTTTTCCCGGGGCTGGGTGGTGCCTCACCTGGTTGGGCACACATGTTACAGTGCACAAGGGCCCAGGTTTGAGCCCCCAGTCCCTACCTGCAGAGGGAAAGCTTTGCAAGTGGTAAAGCAGTGCTGCAGGTGTCTCTCTGTCTCTCTCCCTCTCTATCACCCCCTTCCCTCTCAATTTCTGGCTGTCTCTATCCAATAAATAAATAAAGATAATTTAAAAAAAGATATTTTTTTCTGACTTGAGATTTGGCTATTGCTCATGCCAAGGATCAAACCTGGGGCCTACCCCATCATCTGGGGACCCTAATGAGGGAAACCCTGGATTCCCACATAGATATGGTGGGCCTAGACCTTTAGTAGACCCCTCTCTCCACCGTCACTGGTCACTTCCATTAGGAACGTCATAACAAGCCCTCTTGTGGGCCTCTCTATGACCTTGCCCTCACTGTAGAGCAGCAATGATAGGGACTGTCACACTCTCCGAAGGGAGGCTGGTTCAACCTACTATTCCACTCAAGGAAAACTGGTCCTGAAATGAGTGTAGCCAAGGATGTTCCTAGCTGTGTGTGACCAAGAACTGTGAGCTTAGACTGACAGGGACTCAGAGGTTAACCCATTTCCCATTTAAGGGAAAGAACAGGCTCCTGTGCTAAATATGGATATGGGCCCAAGGTTAAATTGATGGGGTTAACAGTTAATGGTATTTATATACTTTCCTCATACTTGGGAGGTATTCTCTGCCATAGTCCAGCTTTCTATCCCTATTCTCAACTCTGACACCTACTTCCCAGACAATATTTTTATTTTCTTTAGTTTTTATTTATAAAAAAGGAAACACTGACAAAAACCATAGGATAAGAGGGGTACAACTCCACACAATTCCCATCTTCTCCCCTGATAGCTTTCCTATTCTTTATCCCTCTGGTAGTATGGACCCAGGGTCATCATGGGGTGCAGAATGTGGGAGGTCTGGCTTCTGTAATTGCCTCCCTGCTGAACATGAGCATTGGCAGGTCGATCCATATTGCCAGCCTCGGACAATATTTTTTTTTTTTTAATTTATTTTTTATTTTTTTATTTAAGAAAGGATTAATTAACAAAACCATAGGGTAGGAGGGGTACAACTCCACACAATTCCCACCGCCCAGTCTCCATATCCCACCCCCTCCCCCGATAGCTTTCCCATTCTCTATCCCTCTGGGAGCATGGACCCAGGGTCATTGAGGGTTGCAGAAGGTAGAAGGTCTGGCTTCTGTAATTGCTTCCTCGCTGAACATGGGCTTTGACTGGTCGGTCCATACTCCCAGTCTGCCTCTCTCTTTCCCTAGTAGGATGGGTCTCTGGGGAAGCTGAGCTCCAGGACACATTGGTGGTGTCTTCAATCCAGGGAAGTCTGGCCGGCATCCTGATGACACCTGGAACCTGGTGACTGAAAAGAGAGTTAACATACAAAGCCAAACAAATTGTTGAGCAATCATGGACCCAAAGCTTGGAAAAGTGGAGAGGAAGTATTAGGGAGATACTCACTGCAAACTCTAGTATACTTCTGCTTTCTTACTTTGGTGCCATATTCCAAACTCAGTCAATTTCTGCTTTGCGTTTCTACTTCTTTTTTTTTTTTTTTTTACATGCATAACATTCCCCAGATTCCCATTTAGCAATACAACCCCCACTATTTCATTCATCATTTTTCATGGACCTGTATTCTCCCCACCCACCCACCCACCCCAGAGTCTTTTACTTTGGTGTAATACTCCAATTTCATTTTAGGTTCGACTTGTGTTTTCTTTTCTAATCTTGTTTTTCAACTTCGGCCTGAGAGTGAGATCATCCCATATTCATCCTTCTGTTTCTGACTTATTTCACTCAACATGATTTTTTCAAGGTCCATCCAAGATCGGCTGAAAACGGTGAAGTCACCATTTTTTACAGCTGAGTAGTATTCCATTGTGTATATATACCACAACTTGCTCAGCCACTCATCTGTTGTTGGACACCTGGGTTGCTTCCAGGTTTTGGCTATTACAAATTGTGCTGCCAAGAACATATGTGTACACAGATCTTTTTGGATGGATGTGTTGGGTTCCTTAGGATATATCCCCAGGAGGGGGATTGCAGGGTCATAGGGTAGGTCCATTTCTAGCCTTCTGAGAGTTCTCCAGACTGTTCTCCACAGAGGTTGGACCAATTGACATTCCCACCAGCAGTGCAGGAGGGTTCCTTTGACCCCACATCCTCTCCAGCATTTGCTGCTGTTACCTTTTCTGATGTGTGACATTCTCACAGGAGTGAAGTGATATCTCATTGTTGTCTTGATTTGCATTTCTCTGACAATCAGAGACTTGGAGCATTTTTTCATGTGTTTCTCGGCCTTTTGGATCTCTTCTGTGGTGAATATTCTGTCCAATTCCTCCCCCCATTTTTGGATGGGGTTATTTGTTGTCTTGTTGTTGAGTCTGGTAAGCTCTTTATATATGTTGGTTATTAAACTCTTATCTGATGTATGGCATGTAAAGATCTTCTCCCATTTTGTGAGGGGTCTCTTGATTTGGGTAGTGGTTTCTTTTGCTGTGAAGAAGCTTTTTAATTTGATGTAGTCCCATAGGTTTATACTTGCCTTAGTCTTCCTTGTAATTGGATTCGTTTCATTGAAAATGTCTTTAAAATTTATGCGGAAAAAAGTTCTTCCAATATTTTCCTCTAAGTATCTGATAGTTTCTGGTCTAACATCCAAGTCCTTGATCCACTTGGAATTTACTTTTGTATTTGGTGAAATACAGTGATTCAGCTTCATTCTTCTGCATGTTTCAACCCATTGTTTCCAACACCATTTGTTGAAGAGACTCTGCTTTCCCCATGTAATAGTCTGGGCCCCTTTGATCGGACAATATTTTTAATCCACCTGCAAAATTACTAGTCATGGGCCCCTTAGAATATACCTAAAATAGACTTCCTAGCTTCTTTCCTCACAAAGACCCCTAATTTTATTTGCTCTGTTCCTACCTTTGGGTTCCTCTTTATTGAACAATCTACTTCATATCTTACCACCTTTCAGCCACCAAATTGCAGATGCTACCATGATGCCAATTTGACTTCCCTGGGAAAATGACCTTACCAGTGTGTCCTGAAACCCCACCTACCCAGAGCCCAGTCCCACCTGGGAAAGACAGAAACAGACTGGAGGTATGACTCAATCTTCCAACTTCCATGTCCAACAGAGAAGCAGTTTTAGAACCCAGACCTCCTACCTTCCCGCCCTTGAAGAATTATGGTCCATACTCCCAGAGGGATAAAGAAATGAGGAAGTTTCCAAAGGAGGGGATGGGAAACAGAACTCTGTTAGTGAGAATTATGTGGAATTGTACCTTTGTTATCTTATAATCTTGTGAATCATTATTAAATCACTAAAAAAACAAAACAAAAAAACCTGGGTGGGGCATTTCAGCACCATATAGTGAGATGGTGCTCTGACTTTCTCTGATTCTGATAAGAATAAATAAATAAGGCACCAAAGTAAAAACCCTGGGTTGAGGGTGAGGGTGGATGTTCAGTTTCACGGGGGTGGGGGGGAAGGGAGGGGGATAGAATGGGACACAGTCTTTTGGTGCTGGGAATGGTGTTTATGTACACTCCTATCAATTTGTAGTCAGATAAATCACTTTTTAATTAATATGGGAGGGGAAAATTGATGGAATGTCTCAAACTTCTTAAATCACAGACTGAGTCTTTTTAATACATAGGCTGAGTCTTTGATATGTGGACTCTCAAAAGCCTAGACCAGGGAGAACAGAAGTAACCAGTGGCACAGCTATATACAAATAATGTCAAAGGACATAAATTATGGTGATATTGTGTATGAACAGCAAACCCTAACAAAGGGATATTTCAAAGTTATACCAATTGCCCAATAATGGGATTATAACAATAGCTATCTGTTGTCTTCTTGAACCCTAAGACAGCAGGAACCTCACATTTCCACTATAGAACCTATATTTCCCCCAGTCCTGGAACCCCTAAGGTGGGGCTTACTTTCCTGCGTGTTTCTCTCAATTCACATCAAATGATATTGCATCCGCCGATCCCAACCTAATCAACACAACGAGTACCACCTCAGCATGTTTCACTTCAGACTGTGTCCAGAGACATCATGGAATGTCAACCCTTCACCCTCATTACTCGGGTGAGACCTTTCCTTTCATAGTATTCTCTGATTCCATTCCAGGAGGTTCACTTCCTAACAAAGTCCCAAAACCTAGATATAGACCAGGTCCCATAAGATAGAGCATATGTTCACATGTATCCATAAACTAGGGAAAAATATATACCTGAAAGCAAAAATACACAATAGTCTGTAGTGAGTCAGTATAAAGTTCTTAATGAAATAGTATCTAATTAGACTTAGATACCCTTCTCACCTATTTCCTATTATAGTTCTCTCACTCACTCCAAAGCTAACCTCATCAAAGCAAGGACTGCAAAGGCTGAATAAGGGCAAGAGACTGGCACACTTTAACGATGACTCTTTAGTCATTATCAGGCCACCCCATCAGCTGGGGCCCTCATCATGGAGTCCTGAGATTCCCAAACAGACATGATGGGCCTAGACCTTGAATAAATCCCTCTCTCCATTGCTACCGGTCATCTCCATCAGGAACAACACAATAGACCCCTTTGTGGGTCCCCATAGGACCTTGCCCTCAACTTGGATCAAAAATGGTAGAGAATGTTCCATCCTCCAAAGGGAGGCTGGACAATATACTCTATGCTACACCTGAGGAAGATGGGTCCTGATATTGGGTCAGCTTGGAACATTTCTACTTATGACCAAAGAATGTGAGCTCAGGTCTACAGAGATGGATAGGCTCCTAAGCTGAATATGGGCCCCAGATCATATCAAATCGATGAGTTTTACAATCAACAATATTTATACACCTTTCCCACACCTCTCCCATATTTGGGAGCTACTCTCTTCCCTAATCCAGCTTTCTGGTTCTTCTGCCAGCCATGACATCATCTCCCCAGACAATAATTAAGATCCACCTGCATATCAGATTTCAGGCTCAGGCAGAAACAAACAAATAAACAAACAAACAAAAACACTAGTATAGCCATAGGCCCTTTGGAATATAACTAAAATATGCCTATGAGCTATCAACCAAACAGAGACACCCTCAACTCTTCACCTGCACTATTCCAGCCTTTAGGTCCATGATTGTTCAACAATTTGTTTGGCTTTGTATGTTAACTCTCTTTTCAGTCACCAGGTTCCAGATGCCCACCAGACTTCCCTGGACAGGCAACCCCACCAATGTGTCCTGGAGCTCTGCTTCCCCAGAGCCCTTCCCCAATAGGGAAAGAGAGAGACAGGCTGGGAGTATGGATCGACCAATCAATGCCCATGTTCAGCAGGGAAGCAATTACAGAAGCCAGACCTTCCACCTTCTGCATCCCACAAGGACCTTGGGTCCATACTCCCAGAGGGATAAAGAATAGGAAAACTATCAGGGGGAAGGGATGGGATACAGAGTTCTGGTGGTGGGAACTGTGTGAAGTTGTACCCCTCTTA
Organism: Erinaceus europaeus; assembly: GCF_950295315.1. Taxonomy (NCBI): domain Eukaryota; kingdom Metazoa; phylum Chordata; class Mammalia; order Eulipotyphla; family Erinaceidae; genus Erinaceus; species Erinaceus europaeus. Next base: position 50,265,830 of record NC_080162.1, on the reverse strand, counting down.
TCCTATGGTTTTGTCAATGTTTCCTTTTTATAAATAAAAAATTAAACTTTTCCAGTTGCGGCTCCTAGGAGGAGAGGGGCGGTTGGTGTGGTCTCCATTGTTAGGGGTTTAGGGCGCCATGAGGGGCGACAGAGGCCGCGGTCGAGGCGGGCGCTTCGGGTCCAGGGGCGGCCCAGGAGGAGGGTTCAGGCCCTTTGTGCCGCACATCCCGTTTGATTTCTATTTGTGTGAGATGGCCTTCCCCCGGGTCAAGCCAGCACCCGATGAAACATCCTTCAGTGAGGCCTTGCTGAAGAGAAATCAGGACCTGGCTCCTAATTCTGCTGAACAGGCTTCTATCCTCTCTCTGGTGACAAAAATAAACAATGTGATTGACAATTTGATTGTGGCTCCAGGATCATTTGAAGTGCAAATTGAAGAAGTTCGACAGGTTGGGTCATATAAAAAGGGAACAATGACTACAGGACACAATGTGGCTGACCTGGTGGTGATCTTAAAGATTCTGCCAACATTGGAAGCTGTCGCTGCCTTAGGAAACAAAGTTGTGGAAAGCCTTAGAACACAGGATCCTTCAGAAGTTTTGACCATGTTGACCAATGAGACCGGCTTTGAGATTAGCTCCTCTGATGCTACAGTGAAGATTCTTATCACAACAGTACCACCCAATCTTCGAAAACTGGACCCAGAACTCCATTTGGATATCAAAGTGTTGCAGAGTGCCTTAGCAGCTATCCGGCATGCCCGCTGGTTTGAGGAAAATGCTTCTCAGTCCACAGTTAAAGTTCTCATCAGACTGTTGAAGGACCTGAGAATTCGTTTTCCTGGTTTTGAGCCCCTCACACCCTGGATCCTTGACCTACCTGGACATTATGCTGTGATGAACAACCCCACCAGGCAGCCATTGGCCCTAAATGTGGCATACAGGCGCTGCCTGCAGATTCTGGCTGCAGGGCTGTTCCTGCCAGGGTCAGTAGGTATCACTGACCCCTGTGAGAGTGGTAACTTCAGAGTACACACAGTGATGACCCTAGAGCAACAGGACATGGTCTGTTACACAGCTCAGACTCTGGTCCGGATCCTCTCACATGGTGGCTTTAGGAAGATCCTTGGCCAGGAGGGTGATGCCAGTTATCTGGCTTCTGAAATATCTACCTGGGATGGGGTGATAGTAAGTCCTTCAGAAAAGGCATATGAGAAGCCACCAGAGAAGAAGGAAGGAGAGGAAGAGGAGGAGAATACAGAAGAAACACCTCAAGGAGAAGAGGAGGAGAGCATGGAGACTCAGGAGTGACTGCCCTTCTCCTTCAACCTATTTCGTACCCAAGAAGATTGAAGCTTTAGCTAACCACCACCGGGCTGTTAGTGGCATGGTGGCATTTCTGAGGAATTGGGGGGGGGGGAATAGTGAGGAAAGTGAAAACTGTAGACTGTCATTGAGTTCTGACACTCGATGACAGCTGGCTAGAAGTTTCCCAAATAACCTATTTTTCATGCCATCTGCCTATATGGAAGCAGGATACCAACTATTGCTAGTATTTTAGAGTCCCCTGTGCATGGAAACTTCTCTTAACCAGTACTTTGTTGTTGGAAGTGTTGTGACTTTTAGTGTCTGGAAGTTACTTTTTCTAAGAAAAATTATTAAAGTACTACCTGGTAGGGCTAAAAAAAAAAAAAAAAAAAAAATTAAAAAAAAAAAAACCTCTTCATCTCTCCCGGGAAAAAAAGCAAATAAAACATTATGCAAAAAAAGAATGAATGAATGAATGAATGAATGAATAAATAAATAAATAAATCTTTGAAAAAGGAAGAACACATTTCCTGTTTATTGCTTGGCCCTGTTTCTGACTACACGAAGGAAAATGTTAGGACTTTGCTGGTGCTACTGGAGTTAGTGGGAAAGATGCCCGGTAGATTCACTTACATGTAACAGATGTTAGATTCTTGCTAAAATAACAGCAGTAGTCATAATAGAAACACTTATCTGTGGGGGTGATCAACTTTCCTGGTTTCCCCAGAACTGCAAATGTTTCCCAGAACATGACCAGTTGGCCTAAGACTTTACTGATTTTAGCACTGCAACCCACAGGCCAAATTCAGCCCATTGTCAACTTCTTTCTCCCTTCCTTCCTTCCTTCCTTCCTTCCTTCCTTCCTTCCTTTCTTTCTTCCTCCCTTCCTTTCTTCCTCCTTTCTTTCTTTCTTTCTTTCTTTCTTTCTTTCTTTCTTTCTTTCTTTCTTCTTCTCCCTCCCTTCTTTCTTTTCTTCCTTCCTTCCTCCCTTTCTTTTCTTTCTTTTTCTTTCATTCTTTCTCTCTTGGCAGTGCCTGTGCAATTTCATAGTTCTTGGGTCAACTTTTAAATTCTTAATTATTTATATTTTAAGCTTTATTTGCAAGACCAAAGGTCTACCCCTGTGCAGCCTTCCAAAATACAACCATCTAGATTTAAAAATTTTTCTTTTCTGGAACCTTGATATAGAATGTTTGACTGAGCCCTAATGGCTCCCAGGCTTCAAAATTCATGTCACTCCTTTCATAGAAGTCACTATTTGACCTTGCCTACAACACCTGTATTTTGGGGGTTTCTTGACATTCCCAATGTCCTGGGTACCTTGTTGTGCACAGGGATTCAGAAGGCTGAAGCGATGTAAATAAGACATTGGGCTATTTTCTTGCTTGTTGACTCTGAACTCAGTCTTGTCTTTTAAAAACATATTAACTTATTTTGAAGGAGAAAATGAGAAGGGAGAGAGAGAGAAAGAGATAGGAGGCAAGAGCACTCATTATCTGTGGAGCTTCAGGCTTCAGATATTCTAGCAGTTTGAACATTCCCTCAGTCCTCAATCTTGATTCTTGAAGTAATATGGCCTCTGACATTCCAGGCAAAATCTGTAATAAAATCATGTTTGTGAAAGAGGAAGTAGCTTAATGGTTATGAAAAAGAGTCTCGGGAGTAGGGGGTGGTAGTGCAGTGGGTTAAGCGCACATGGTGCAAAGCGCAAGGACTGGCCTAAGGATCCCGGTTAGAGACCCCAGCTCTCCACCTGCAGGGGAGTCGCTTCACAGGCGGTGAAGCAGGCCTGTAGGTGTCTTTCTCTCCCCCTCTCCGTCTTCCCCTCCTCTCTCCATTTCTCTCTGTCCTATTCAACAACAATGACATCAATAACAACAACAATAATAACTACAACAATAAAACAACAAGGAAAACAAAAGGGAATAAATAAACACATATTTAAAAAAAGAGAAAAAAAGAAAAAGGGTCTCATGTCTGAGGCTCTAATTCCAAGTTCAGTCCCTCTCACCATCATCAGCCACAGTCAAGCAGTGCTCTAGTAAACAAGCAAGCAAACAAATGAAGCATGCTTACTACAGGGGAAATAAAATTTCTTCCTGGATTTATGCAAACAAGCATATTACCGTAAGAAGTGAGAATACTTATTATAAGTATCTCATGTTCTAATTGTGTTAAGGGGAGAGAAGAAAATATTTCAAATTTTACTGAAGACAAAAAGGTGTATTCTGGGGCTGGGTGGTGGCGGACCTCGTGAGCGCACATAGTACTAAGGGGAAGGACCTAAGTTCAAGCCTGCAGGGGGGAAGCTTCATAAGTGGTGGAGCAGGACTGCAGGTGTCTCTCTGTCTCTCTCCTCTGTCTCTCCCTTCCTCTCTATTTCTGGCTGTCTCTATCCAATAAATAAATAGAGATAATAATAAAAAAATTTAAAAATGGGGGTTGGGAGGTAGCACAGCGGGTTAAGCACACATGGCACAAAGCTCAAGGACCCCCGTTCGAGCCCCCGGCTCCCCACCTGTAGGTCTGGGAGATGATGCAGTGGATAAGGTGCTAGACTCACAAGCATGTGCTCCTAAGTTCGATCCCTGGCAACACATACACCAGAATGATACCTGGTTCTTTCTCTCTCCTCTATCCCTCTCATTAATACAAATAAATAAAATATTAAAAAAAGAAAAGCTTGCTTTCTACAGTATTTTTTAAAAGTATTTGTTAAAGTCCTTTCCTGTAATTTCCTCCCCAGACATAAAGCATTAAAGTAAGCAATAGTTCTTGGCAAAAGGTTTTCAATTACCATAATTAAAGATCTCACTATAGTGCAGTTGATGAGGAAGTTTATTCTATTTTATGCTATATAATTACTTCAGAATAATAACCACAATTGACCATACTATGTCAGCCATAGGAATTTGCATATAATTTTAGAACATCCATATTAAATACATGGTAAGTAGATAAACATTTTCCTTATGTAACAATGTCTCCCAGGAAGTTTTAATGTATTATGAAGACCTAATTAATATGTATTTCTCTTTCCACAGGAGGAAGATTTTTATGGGGGGTGCCTTAGAAACTCTTTTGTGACTCCCCACATTAATTTTTTTTAATTTGAGTATGTCCATAAAAGATGTTCTTCCATAGAGAGCATGCTTAGTAAAATGCATATTCCAAAAGTAAGTAACAGGATTCTCAAAACTTCACGGACACTAAGCATTTATAACAAAACAAAGTATGGGACCTGTAATACAGCCCAGTGATAAAATACATGTTTTGATATATAAGACTTTGGTTTATCTCTAGCAGCCCTCCATGCCAATACACACACATACACACACACACACACACACACACACACACACACACACACACACACTTGGGGATTTTGTATTATAAAGGCAACTCACAGCTTTTAGTAGATTTCCACACTGACATTATTATTATTATTATTATTATTATTATTATCATCATCAAAGAGAGAAAGAGACAAGAGCACTGCTAAGTTCTGGTTTATGGTGGGCTGGGGATTGAACCTAGAACCTGAGCATCAGGCATGAATCTTTTTTCTTTTTTCATCATTATCCAGAGATCCTTTATTTGTCAGAAGTCATCTCAATAGGTATTTTAAGGACATATTTTTAAAAAATTTTATTTTATTAGTGATTTGACAATGATCTGCAAGATTGCAGGATAAGGGTTGTACAATTCCATACAAGACTGTCCACCAGAATTCCATATCCATTCCCTCCACTGGAAGCTTCCCTTTTCTTTATCCCTTTGGGAGTATGGACCAGAGATCTTTATGGGGTGCAAAAGGTAAGATGTCTGGTTTTTGTAATTACTTCTCTGTTGGACATGGGCATTGGGAGGTCATTCCATACCCCCAGCCTGTTTCTTTCTTTTTAAAAATTTATTTATTCCCTTTTGTTCTCCTTGTTGTTTTATTGTTGTAGCTATTGATGTTGTCATTGTTGGATAGGACAGAGAGAAATGGAGAGAGGAAGGGAAGAGAAAGATAGGCACCTGCAGACCTGCTTCACCACTTGTGAAGTGACTTCCCTGCAGGTGGGTAGCAGGGGGCTCGAACCGGGATCCTTACGCCAGACCTTGTGCCTTGCACCACCTGCGCTTTACCTGTTGCACTACTGCCCGACTCCTGCCCAGCCTATTTCTATCTTTACCAAGTGGCATTGGGCCCTGGAGAGGTGGGATTCCAGGCACATTGGTGAGGTCATCTGCCCAGGGAAGTCAGGTTGGCATCATGGTAGCATCTGCAACTTGGTGGCTGAAAAGCATTAAGATATAAAGCAGAACAAACTGTTTAGTAGTTAGAAACCTAAAGGCAAGAATATGGCAGAAGAGATTTATAGTTTTCATGTTGTAAGATGCTAGGAAGTCTATTTTAGGTATATTCCAAGGGGCCCATCAAGCATGAGTCTTTCTCCTCAGCTCTAAGTTTTTGGTAGTTTTCCTTTTCTCCCTCTTATTTGACCACATGCCAAATCAAGTTATATTTATTTTTAAAGTAGATTTATTTATTTTTATGACACAGAGAGAAAGACCAGAGCACTGCTCAGATCTGGCATATAGTGATGCCAGGGATTAAACCTAGGACCTCTGAGATTTCTGGCATACAAGTCTGGCATGCTACCATTTGACTATCTCCTTCAAGTTATAACTGGCAACACAAATATACAATAATTTCACAAATAAATTGGTTTCCATGCAACCAAAACAGAGTCATAGTCTGTGGAAATTTAACTCACCAATTCAGTCAAATTACCAAGATAGACATACCAAACTGTGTGAAGCAAATAAACCAGTTCACTAGTGTATATCTCTGTAGCCATCCCTTTATTTTGTCTTGTTCTTGGGAATTCTTGGCTCCCCAAGAACCTTGAGGCCCAAGAAAGTTTTCAACATCCAGAACTTTCTTGGACCTCTAACCCAAGAACTAGAATTCTTGGTCCTATAGCCCACACTCAGGATTTCTTTCCTGCTTGTAACCCAATCCTTAGTTGTCAGGGTGAATCAGATAAAACAAGAATGTAGAGCTCATTTAAAGAAATCAAGACCCCTGTAAGAAGAGATCAGCCAAACATTCCAGTTTAAAATCCAAGATAGTTCTTTCTTTAAAAAATTTCTTTTCTGGAGTAGAGCACCAAAGTAAAAACCCTGGGTAGAGGGTGAGGTTGGATATTCAGCTTCCCAGGACAGCGGGGGTGGGGATGGGTGGGTGGGATGGGACATAGTCTTTTGGTGCTGGGAATGGTGTTTATGTACACTACTATTAATTTGTAGTCAGATAAATAACTATTCAATTAACATGAGAGGGGAAAAATTGATGGAATGTCACAAACTTTTTAAATCACAAACTGAATCTTTTTAATACATAGGCTGAGTCTTTGATATGTTGACTCTCTCAAAAGCCTAGACCAGGGAGAACAGAAGTAACCAGTGGCACAGCTATATACAAATAATGTCAAAGGACATAAATTATGGTGATATTGTGTATGAACAGCAAACCCTAACAAAGGGATATTTCAAAGTTATACCAATTGCCCAATAATGGGATTATAACAATAGCTATCTATTGTCTTCTTGAACCCTAAGACAGCAGGAACCTCACATTTCCACTATAGAACCTATATTTCCCCCAGTCCTGGAACCCCTAAGGTGGGGCTTACTTTCCTGCGTGTTTCTCTCAATTCACATCAAATGATATTGCATCCGCCGATCCCAACCTAATCAACACAACGAGTACCACCTCAGCATGTTTCACTTCAGACTGTGTCCAGAGACATCATGGACTGTCAACCCTTCACCTTCATTACTCGGGTGAGACCTTTCCTTTCATAGTATTCTCTGATTCCATTCCAGGAGGTTCACTTCCTAACAAAGTCCCAAAACCTAGATATAGATCAGGTCCCATAAGATAGAGCATATGTTCACATGTATCCATAAACTAGGGAAAAATATATACCTGAAAGCAAAAATACACAATAGTCTGTAGTGAGTCAGTATAAAGTTCCTAATGAAATAGTATCTAATTAGACTTAGATACCCTTCTCACCTATTTCCTATTATAGTTCTCTCACTCACTCCAAAGCTAACCTCATCAAAGCAAGGACTGCAAAGGCTGAATAAGGGCAAGAGACTGGCACACTTTAACGATGACTCTTTAGTCATTATCAGGCCACCCCATCAGCTGGGGCCCTCATCATGGAGTCCTGAGATTCCCAAACAGACATGATGGGCCTAGACCTTGAATAAATCCCTCTCTCCATTGCTACCGGTCATCTCTATCAGGAACAACACAATAGACCCCTTTGTGGGTCCCCATAGGACCTTGCCCTCAACTTGGATCAAAAATGGTAGAGAATGTTCCATCCTCCAAAGGGAGGCTGGACAATATACTCTATGCTACACCTGAGGAAGATGGGTCCTGATATTGGGTCAGCTTGGAACATTTCTACTTATGACCAAAGAATGTGAGCTCAGGTCTACAGAGATGGATAGGCTCCTAAGCTGAATATGGGCCCCAGATCACATCAAATCGATGAGTTTTACAATCAACAATATTTATACACCTTTCCCACACCTCTCCCATATTTGGGAGCTACTCTCTTCCCTGATGCAGCTTTCTGGTCCTTCTGCCAGCCATGACATCATCTCCCCAGACAATAATTAAGATCCACCTGCATATCAGATTTCAGGCTCAGGCAAAACAAAACAAAAAAACACTAGTATTGCTATAGGCCCTTTGAAATATAGCAAAAATATGCCTACTAGCTATCTACAAAATGGAGGACCCCCCCAACACTTCATCTGCACTATTCCAGCCTTCAATAATTTGTTCAACAATTCGTTTGGCTTTCTGTGTTAACTTTCTTTTCAGCCACCAGGTTCCAGATGCTAGAATGATGCCGACCAGACTTCCCTGGACAGGCAACCCCACCAATGTGTCCTGGAGCTCTGCTTCCCCAGAGCCCTTCCCCAATAGGGAAAGAGAGACAGGCTGAGAGTATGGATCGACCAGTCAACGCCCATGTTCAGCAGGGAAGCAATTACAGAAGCCAGACCTTCCACCTCCTGCATCCCACAAGGACCTTGGGTCCATACATCCAGAGAGATAAAGAATAGGAAAGCTATCAGGGGAAGGGATGGGATACGAAGGTCTGGTGGTGGGAATTGTGTGGAGTTATACCCCTCTTATCCTATGGTTTTGTTAATGTTTCTTTTTTAAATAAATAATAAAAATTAAAAAATTCTTTTATTAGTGACTTATTAATGACTTAGAAGATTGTAAGATAACAGGGGTATAATTCCATACAGTTCTCACCACCAGAGTTCCATGTCCCACCCCCTCCATTGGAAACTTCCTTATTCTTTATCCCTCTGGGATTATAAACCATAATTCTTTATGGGGTGAGAAAGTGGAAGGTCTGGCTTCTAAAATTGCTTCTCTGTTGGACATGGAAGTTGGCAGATTGATCCATGCCCCAGCCTGTTTGTATTTTTCTCTAATGGGGTAGGGATCTGGAGAGGTGAGGTTCCAGGACACATTAGTGAGATTGTCTGCCCAGAGAAGTCAGGATGGAATTATAGTAGCATCTGAAAGTTGGCAACTGAAAGGTGGTAAGATATATAAAGCAAATTGTTCAATAAATAGGAACCCAAAGGTAGGAACAGAGCAAATGAAACTAAGGTTCTTTGTGTGGAAAGAAGCTAGGTAGTTTATTTTAGGTATGTCCCATGTGACCCATAACTTTAGTAATTTTTGCCTGAGCCTGATAGCTAACATATAGGTGGACTAAAAATAATGTCTGGGAAGATGGTGTCAGAGTTGACTAGAAATCTGGATTAGGTCAGAGAGTAGCTCCCAAACACTTCCCTGGTGGAAGTGACCAGTGATGGTGGAGAGGGGAATCTGTTAGATATCTAGGCCTATCATACCTCTCTGGGAATCCAGGCATTCCCTGATTAGAGCCCCAGATGATTGGGTGGTCTGGTATTGAACAAAAAGGCCATTATGAAGTGAGCCAGTCTCTTCCTCTTATACAGTTTTTGTAGTCCTCTCTTTACCTGACAAGCTTAGATTATTACCCAATTGTTAAATCACTGAGTGCCATTTGTTGTATTATTATTATTATTTACCAGAGCACTACTCAGCCCTGGCTTATGGTGGTCTGAGGATTGAACCTGGGACCTTTGCTGCCTCAGGTATGAAAGTCTTTTGCAGAACCATTATGCAGTCTCCCCAGTCCAAAGTCCAAGATGTTTCTAAGGAAAAGCATAACCAAACCAACTAGGATTCTTCTAAGGATCAAAGATGAGATTTTCAGAGGCAGATAAACTAAGCACAACATATATTTGGACTTATCACTACTTGGTCTTCTACTTTGAATGAATCTCCTTAGAAAAATCATGAAAGACCCCAGTAAACTAGGAATATTAAAGAAGTCCTCCTGTGACTGCAACAAGACAGGACTAGAACTACTTTCCCCCACCAAATCACCAGAGCATCCACAGACCACAACTCTTCCCAGAGCTCCAGCTCTACCAAGTTGAGAAACTTCTCTAAAGAACAAGGAATATCAAAGATCACCTGAAACTACAAGATGAGACTAGGACTACTTTAGAAGCCCACCAAGTCACCAGTGAGTGAAAACACATGTGGCTCTCTTAAGGAACCCAACACATCCATCCAAAAAGATCTGTGTACACATATGTTCTTAGCAGCACAATTTGTAATAGCCAAAACCTGGAAGCAACCCAGGTGTCCAACAACAGATGAGTGGCTGAACAAGTTGTGGTCTATATACACAATGGAATACTACTCAGCTGTAAAAAAAATGGTGACTTCACCGTTTTCAGCCGATCTTGGATGGACCTTGAAAAAATCATGTTGAGTGAAATAAGTCAGAAACAGAAGGATGAATGTGGGATGATCTCACTCTCAGGCCAAAGCTGAAAAACAAGATCAGAAAAGAAAACACAAGTAGAACCTGAAATGGAATTGGCGTATTGCACCAAAGTAAAAGACTCTGGGGTGGGTGGGTGGGGAGAATACAGGTCCATGAAGGATGATGAATGACATAGTGGGGGTTGTATTGTTAAGTGGGAATCTGGGGAATGTTATGCATGTACAAACTATTGTATTTACTGTTGAATGTAAAACATTAATTCCCCAATAAATAAATAAATTTAAAAAAAAAAAGAAAAAGAAAACACATGTGGCCCATGGACAGAGAGGAGCCTAAGGAGAGATTCTTGAGGCTAAAGCCCATATCTACTCCCAAGTGGCTGATAACAGTCTGGAATTTTGTCAGTTGAGGAGCCACCTCCAGTCTGTTTTACCAACAAAAGTACTGCTGAAGGGAGCAGGGGACTCCCCTAAGACTCACCAAATTCATCTGTGAGTCTCCATTTGCTACTGCTCTCAAAAGCTGAAGCAGCAGGGGAGAGGCCCTGTGCTGACATGGGTGGGGGGCAGAGAACTGACCAGGAAACTCAGGAGAAGATATACACCCTGGTGGTCTAGTGGTGGGGCTGTATAGTAGAAGCCTTTCCACATTGTTCTTCTGATGAGAACATGGTGAATAATTGCCTCAGTGCTGCCCAGTTTGGCAGAGAAGCTGAATTGAGCCTGGAGCTTTGGATCCTTTGGGGTGTGGGAGTCTCTTTGTATAACCTCTGTGATATCTCTCCCCCACCCTGCTTTATCTCTTGGTCAGCAGTGAGTGATTAAGCTAAAAGAAACTTACTTATAAGTTAAAAAGCATTGAGACTCCATAGCCTACAGGGAAGAAAAAGAACAAAAGAGGCTTTAACAGCTACTGTGCTTCAACTCAGGTATTGAGATAACATTTAAACAGCTGTTAATTTCCACAACTGTGAACTCTTTAAGTACCTTACTTAGACACAAGTCAATCCAGGCAAGAGTGATCAGTGGTCTGAAAAGTACTGAGAGAAAGATCTCATAACACACTATAATAATGGTTAAACCAAGGAGAAACTAGGACAAAAGTCCAGCTAAAAGCCCCCCAAAGGTAGAAGCACAGAAGAATGAAATTAACGTCCACATGCTAGGTAGGAATTAGTCACAGGAGTGAGGAAAGAGTTAGAAAGAATTTTCATCAGAAATGCAAAAAGAACAAATGAGACTCTGAAAAAAGCACTATCTCTAAGTAATTAGAGAGCTGAAACTGAAATAGCTGAGTTAAGAGCACAACTAGCCAAACAAGCTAATGCAGTATCAGAACATGGTCACAAAAATAGCTGAGCTATAGAAAACATCACAAGGGAGAGAGAATAGAATAAATGCGACTGAAGACAGAATTAGCAAGATTGAGGATGAATTAGAGAAAACTGAGAAAGAAGTAAGAGATCTCAAAACAGATTAAGAGATACTGAAAACAACAACAGAGACATATGGTATGACTTCAGAAGAAATAATATATACATTATGGGCCTACCAGAGGAAGAAAGAGAGGGAGGGTAAGAAAGCATTCTACAGGACACAATAGATGAGAACTTTCCTACTCTAGACAACATAAAAGGCATAAAAGTTCAAGAATCCCAGAGGGTCCCAAACAGAATTAACCCAGACGCCCAAAGAGAATTAACCCAGACTTAAAGACACCAAGACACATCATATTTAGAATGGAAAGGAATAAAGATAAAGAATTCTGAAGGCTACAAGAGAAAAATGCCTAAGATTAGCAGCAGATTTCTCCACACAAACACTATAGGCCAAAAGAGAATGGCAAGATATCTATCGAGTGCTCTACTGTATCCTGCTAGACTATATCTCAGACCAGATGGAGGCATAAAAACCTTCTCAGACAAGCAACAGTTGAAGGAATCAAGTATCACCAAGCCTGCCCTGAAAGAAGTCCTGAAATTTCTCCTATAAACAATCAGAACACTCTAAAAACCTACAATAATGACATTAAAATATCTTCAGTTGGGGGTCGGGCAGTAGTGCAGTGGGTTAAGTGCATGTGGCGCAAAGCACAAGGACTGGCGTAAGGATCCCAGTTCAAGCCCCCAGCTCCCAACTTGCAGGGGAGTTGCTTTACAAGTGTTTGCAGGTGTCTCTCTTTCTCTCCCCCTCTGCGTTTTCCCCTCCTCTCTCCATTTATCTCTGTCCTATCCAACAACAATGACATCAATAACAACAACAATAATAATTAACAACAATAAAAACAAGGGCAACAAAAGAGAAAATAAATAACTAAATATTAAAAAATAACTTCAATCTATAATATCAGTAAATGTCAATGGCCTGAATTCACCTATTAAAAGGTACAGAGTAGGAAGATGGATCAGAAAACATAACCCAACCATATGTTCTCTGTTTTATGCAGGAATCCCACCTAATTCAACAAGACAAACACAGACTCAAAGTGAAAGGATGGAAAACTACCATACAAGCCAATGGACCCCAAAAAAGTACAGGAGTATTTATACTCATATCTGACAAGATAGACCTTAAAATAAAATTTAAAAATATAGGGATGGACATTATTTAGTGCTCAGAGGATCAATCAACCAAGAGGACTTAATGATTATCAACATCTATGCACCCAAGGAGAGGCCATCTAAATATATCAAACATCTACTGAAAAAGCTACAGCAATATATTAACAGCAACATAGTAATAGTAGGGGACTTCAACACCCCCCTCTCTCAACTTGACAGACCATCCAGGCAGCAAATCAATAAAGAAATGAAGGAGCTAAATGAAGAGATAGATAATCTAGAACTATTGGACATTTTCAGAGTAAAAATGATGATTTTGCTGTTTTCAGCCCATCTTGGATGAAGCTTGAAGAAATCATTTTAAGTGAAATAAGTCAGAAACAGAAGGATGAATATGGGATGATATCACTCTCTGGCAGAAGTTGAAAAACAAGATCAGAAGAGAAAACACAAGTAGAACCTGAACTGGAATTGGCATGTTGCACCAAAGTAAAAGACTCTGGGGTGGGTAGGGGAGAGAATACAGGTCCAAAAAAGATGGCAGAGGACCTAGTGGTATTGTATTGTTATATGGAAAACTGAGAAATATTATGCAGGTACAAACTATTGTATTTACTGTCGAATGTAAAATATTAATTCCCCAATAAAGAAATTTAAAAGATAAAAAAAGAAAGATGAATATGGGATGATCTCATTCACAGGCAGAAGCTGAAAAACAAGATCAGAAGAGAAAACACTAAGTAGAACTTCGCCTGGAGTTGGTGTGTTGCACCAAAGTAAAAGACTCTGGGATAGGTGGGTGGGTTGGGGAGTGCAGGTCCTGGAACAGGATGGCAGAGGATCTAGTGGGGGTTGTATTGTTGTGTGGAAAAATGAGAAATGTTATGCATATACAAACTACTGTATTTACTGTCGACTGTAAAACATTAATCCCCCAATAAAGAAATAAAAAAAAATCATGAAAGATGCATCAGGAACCAGTGGTGACCAGGAGTTAGGGTTAGGGTTAGTGTTAGGGTTAGGGTTAGGAGAGAGTAGTCAGGTTATATCTCAAAATAAGACGTCCAGATTATCACAAGGTTAGGCTCTCTCTCCCTATTTTGGGGCTTTGAACCTTAGGTAGTAGACCAGTAGAATTGTAGTACTTTATGTCTGCCATTTTGAAGTTGAAAAGGGATCCTCTGCCCAGTGCCACAGAAAGCCAAGCATTGTCACACCAGCTCTTGCAACAAAGGAAATGAGTTTTATTGTTACTGGAACATGCTATGGAAGCTAGTTTAATGCTCAAATCAACTCCCTTTTTTTTTTTTTTTTTTCCTGATTTACTGGAGTCTTGCAGAATTTCACTACTTCCTGTGGACTTTTTTTGTGAGGGGAGAGAGAGGGAGATTACAGTTGGGACCTTTTTCTAGCAATGTTCCCCATGTAGTGTACACATAAGAAGACAGGCACTATTTCTTGGGCTCAAACTAACCATTTCTTTGTTTTAGAGAATTTTTACATATTCTCAGAAGGAAGGGCTGTACACTTCTATCTTGTCTATCTCACTGTACTGGGTTGACTTTTTCTGTAGAATGAGAGACAAAGAAAGACATTCTCACAGTGAAATTTCCCCCAGGATTATAGAGGTTAGCCTTGAACTTGCACTGTGCTCTTGGCAAGCAGGCACCCTTCCACATGAGTTATTTTGCTAGCCATATCTTGTCTGTATTTTGAAAAACAGGAGGTCGGTTTTGTGATGAACAGACTTTCAAATTATACAGACTTTGGGACCATTATGGGATTTCCTTTCTTGCAATAGAAGTCTCAAGCTTTTTTTTTTTTTACCTTAAAAACAAGAAGCAAACAGGAAAAAAAGGGTGGCCCATTACAGAAAAAAAATTTTGTGTGTTTGTGTCGGGGGGTAGGGTGGTAGAGCAGTGGGTTAAACACACATGGCGCGAAGCTCAAGGACCAGCGCAAGTATCCTGGTTTGAGCCTCTGGCTTCCCACCTGCAGGGGAGTTGCTTCATAGGCAGTGAAGCAGGTCCGCAGGTGTGTCTCTTTCTCTCCCCCTTTCTGTCTTCTCCTCCTCTCTCCATTTCTCTCTGCCCTATCTGGCAACAATGACATCAATAACAACAACAATAATAACCACAATAATGATAAAAAAAAACAATAAGGGCAACAAAAAGGAAAAAAAATTAAAGAAAAAAGGAAAATTTTGTAGGACCAAATAGTGGCACTCCTGGTTGAATACACATATTACAATGCACAAGGACCCTGGTTCAAGCCCCTGGTCCCCATTAGCAAGGGAGAAGCTTTTTACAAGTGTGAAGTAGTGCTGTAGGTGTCTCTCTTTCTCTCTCCCTCTCTATCTCCCCCTTACCTCTTGATTTCTCTCTGTCTCTCTCCAATAATAAATAAATAAATAAATAATTTTTTGAAAAAGAAAATTTTGTCAGTTTCTACTTCAAGCACTTAACCTCTGCTAATCTACTTAATTGTTACAACATCCCTTACAATATTCTTATGATTATTATCCTCAGAAATGTGGGCACAGAGAAACTAAGTAATCTGCCCGAGGTCATACAGGTATAGAACCAGTCAGTCTGACTATACTAGCTGCCTCTTGCTCAGGTCTACTCAATGATTAAGTCAAGAAAGAGGCACTCCAACAGTAAAACCTGAAAGAGTGAAGCAACTACTGAGCTACAGGGTTCTGTTCTTCAAGTGTTGAGGGATAGTAGAACTTAACCTGTGGTCATTTGCTTCCTTATAAGAATAACGGTTGGTGGAGACTGGAAAATAGCTCACCTGGTGTAACACCACAGAGGTCCTATGTGAGGACCTGAGTCTAAGCAGCCGAGTACCATATGGGAGCACCACACAGGGAGAAAGCTTCATCAGTGATGCTGTTGTTTCTCCTCTCTCTCTCTGTAGCTCTCTCTCTTTAAAGATTATTTATTTATTAGAGAGAACGAACCAGACATCACTCCGGTACATGTGCTGCCAGGGATCGAACTCAGGACCTCATCCTTGAGAGTCCAGTGCTTTATCCACTGTGCCACTGTCCGGACCACTCTCTCTGTATCTTTCTTCCTTGCTGACTTTCATTCTTCACTTCTGGGAAAAAAAAGTAGTGTAATTATACAGGTATGAAACCACAGTGAAGCATTGCAGAAGAAAAAAAAGAAAGAATAATACTTGGAGAAGGAGCTAAAACTTCTTACTAGTTTTGGGATGCATTGAATCGACCTTCTCGTGGTGCATCCCGTGAGTACCCATTCATTGGGGAAACTGACGATCCTTCCTAGCCGACTGAATCCACATGGATCCCAGTCACTTTCAAAGCCAGCAACAAGCAGCTCCTGAAAGCTTTCAACCTGACCTGTTGACTGGCTACGGAAGAAGGGCAAACGCTAGAAGAAGAAGAACTAGTTTGAACTTTACAATTCATTATTGGATTTCTTACATTTTTTCCAGGATTTTACTCAGGCCAGCTCCTAATCACATGCTTTCCACAGCTTCATTGGCAACTGGAAAATGAGCTCTGTCATTGTTGTCTTTTGCTAACCTCCTAGGGATTTCCAGCTCAGCTGAGACTTAGAGAAAATTTCTTGGACCAGAAGGAGGCTACCTGTTGGCTTTTTAACTTGGTTCCTCTTTCTCCTCCTCCTCTTCTTCCTCCTTTTGCAAGACGGAATGATTTATTGCTGAAGCGAAAGCGTAGATTTATTATAGTTAGCACACCCCAGAGAAGTGTGGAGTGGCTGTTCTCAAGAGAGGAAGCTGTGGGAGGTTGGTAGCAAAGCAGAAGTAGGCTCTGAAGAAGTCAGACTGGCTGTCTCCACATGGGAGGCAGGCCCTTTCCTCTTTGTAGATGGGAAGCCTAATAATGCTCAGCTGAGAAGACTTGG
This sequence comes from Erinaceus europaeus, assembly GCF_950295315.1. Taxonomy (NCBI): domain Eukaryota; kingdom Metazoa; phylum Chordata; class Mammalia; order Eulipotyphla; family Erinaceidae; genus Erinaceus; species Erinaceus europaeus. The sequence goes on along the minus strand of NC_080162.1, from coordinate 50,249,156 downwards.
GTGTCCTTCAGAGAAATGAACTATACTGATTCCCCAGGATCGAAGGGAAGCCAGACTTTAATGTGCAAAGACAAAACCAAAACCAGGCAAACTGGGAATTTGGAGTGGCGCACTCAATAAAGTGCACACATTTACCATATGGTGTCTTTTTTAGGCCTTTCTACTTGGTTGCTGAATTTATTGACTCACTGCAAACCATTGTGTACTATTGCTTTCAGGTATATATTTTCCCCTAACTTATGGATGCATGTGTACATATGCCCTAGGTCGTGGGCCCTGGTCTATATCTAGGTTTTGAGGCTTTGTTAAGAAGTGCACCACCAGAAGTGGGATTAAGTCACATGAACTAGGAAAGGTCTCACCAGAATAATGAAGCTGGAGGGTTGACATTCCATGTTTCTAGACACATCCGAAGTCAAACATGTCGAGGTGGTACTGGTTGCATTGAATAGGTTGGGATCATCAGATGCAATATCAATTGGTATGTGTTCGGAGAAGCATGCAGGAAAGTGAGCCCCACCCCAGAGGGTCCAGGACTGGGAGAAATATGGGTCTTGTAGAGAAAGGGGAAGGTTCCTGGTGTCTAAGGGTTTAAGAAGACAATCGAGAAAGTTGGGTGGTAGCACTGCGGGATAAGCGTATGTGGCGCAAGGACATGCGTAAAGATCCCAGTTCAAGTCCTCAGCTCCCCACCTGTAAGGGAGTTGCTTCACAAGTGGTAAAGCAGGTCTGCAGGTGTCTGTCTTTTGCTCCTTCTCTCTGTCTTTCCCTCCTCTCTCCATTTGTCTCTGTCCTATCCAATAACAAGTAAAAGATTTTTTAGGGCAGGGGTAGATAGCATAATGGTTATGCAAAGAGACTCTCATGCCTTAGGATCCAGAGTCCCAGGTTTAATTCCCCCCAACACCATCACCATAAACTAGAGCTGAGCAGTGCTCTGGTAATAAATAAATAAATAAATCTGATATTAAAAAAAAAAGTCTGTCTAGAGTAGTGAGATTATGCAGATGTAAAAAGCCCCAACAGGGGCCCCAGATCACATCAAATCGATGGGGTTTACAGTCAACAATACTTATACACCTTTCCCATATTTGGGAGCTACTCTCTTCCCTAATCCAGCTTTCTGGTCCTATTTCCAGCCATGACATCACCTCCCCAGACAATAAGTTGGATCCACCTGCATATCAGATTTCAGGCTCAGGGGGAAAAAAGAAAAAGAGAAAAAAAAAAAAAAACAAGCCAAAAAACTAGAATAGCCACAGGCCCTTTGGAATATAGCGAAAATATGCCTACTAGCTATCTACAAAATGGAGGACCCTCCCAACTATTCATCTGCACTATTCCAGCCTTTAGGTCCATGACTGGTTAACAATTTGTTTGGCTTTGTATGTTAGCTCTCTTTTCAACCACCAAGTTCCAGATACTAGCATGATGCTGACCAGACTTCCCTGGACAGACAACCCCACCAATGTGTCCTGGAGCTCTGCTTCCCCAGAGCCCTTCCCCAATAGGCAAAGAGAGAGGCATGCTGGGAGTATGGATAGACTTGTCAACATCCATGTTCAGCAGGGAAGCAATTACAGAAGCCAGACCTTCCACCTTCTGCATCCCACAAGGACCATGGGTCCATACTCCCAGAGGGATAAAGAATAGGAAAGCTATCAGGGGAGGGGGTGGGATATGGAGTTCTGGTGGTGGTGGTGGGAATTGTGTGGAGTTGTACCCCTCTTATCCTATGGTTTTGTCAATGTTTCCTTTTTATAAATAAAAAATAAAAAGTAAATAAGGGCCAGGTGGTGGCGTACCCGGCTTGCACATAGTATTATTTGCAAGGACCCTAGCAAAAACTCAGGTTTGAACCCTTGTTCCCCATTTCCAGTGGGGGCATTTCAGGAGCAGTGAAAGAAGTCTGCAGGTGTCTTTTTCTCTCCTTCTCTGTCTCTTCCTTCTCTCTCGATTTCTCTCTGTCCTATCAAATAAAAAAAAAGAAGAAGAAAAAAGAAAAAAAATAAAGAAATAAGTAAAATATAGAAAAGAAAATTCTTATTTTCTTAAAAATAAAAAAATAAAATAAATTTGAACAAGGGAGGTGATGTATTGGTAGAGTCCATGTGTGAGATGCCAAGTGTAATTTTCAATGTCACATTAAAAAAGAAAAGTAAATTACAGCCCAGTTAAGCCACTCACAAAAATCTGACAACCCCCTCTTCTCAAGGGTGCACCCCTCTAACTTCCTGATCCCCATATCTAATCTGTTTTGGGGTTTTCTTTGTTCTTGTTTTCCTTATACCCAAATCAGTTATTTTCTCCTGTACCATCCTAAGTTGAGCTCACTTCCCCCTCTCACCTAGAATACTGCAGCCACTTCTTCGTACCTTGTGTCCTCTTCCATTCCTCCCCTCACTCCCCCCAGCACCCAGTAACTTTGAAAAATACAAGTCAGCTCATGTCGCTGTTGAGAACACATCAAGTGGTGACCGCTATTAGAATGAATTGCAAACTTCTTTTACAACCAACAAGAAGCTGCATGCCCCAGCCCCTGCCTCCCTGTCTGGCATTTGTCATTTGCTTCTTGGGCTCTGCTCTTCACACTGCAGGTGCTCTGGACCCCTTTGGTTCTGCATATGCTCACACTCATATTTGTGGGGAGGCAGCTTCTCCTGACTCTGTACTTGACAAAAGGCTGCTTTCTTTAATCATCTGTCTAAAGAATGAAGGGTGCCATGTCCAAAATGTGCTGTTACTTGGAAAAAGTAAGATGAGGAAGTGTTTATTTCAACCAGAATCTGTTTGCTTGGCCATGATAGCAACACACAAAAAGCAGGCATGATGACTTCTAGGGGGGGAACCTAGGTGTCTGGGGGAAGTAGAAGGACTATTTCTACCTTTTGACTGATTTGTTTTGTGGCACCACATATTGAGCCCAGGACCTCATGCCTGCAAACAAGTACTCTATCACTGAAGTGTATACATCCCAGGCCAATAGTTTGTTTGTTTGTTTATATTTTTACCAGAGCACTGCTTAACTCTGGCTTCTGGTGGTATGGGAGATTGAACCTAGGGCTTCAGAGCCTCAGGCATGACAGTCTTTGTTCTCTCACCCCCACCCATCCCTAGGCCACTATCTTTTGAACCTTGTTAATGCGTTATCTAATCAGAATGAATAAACATGTGTAAGCCATCAAACATAAGTAAATAGTTCTGTGCTTGCACTCTAGCCTAACATAATAAACTATTTGTTTCTTTCATAACTCTGATCACCATCTGAAGTTAACTTTTATTTATCTATTTCTTTTTGTTTTTTCTCTTTGTTTTTTTCATCTTTTTTGCTTTGTATTTTTTTCATTTTTTTGTAATGAACTTTTAAAAAGACTTATTTAGGGGGCTGGGCCATAGCACAGTGGGTTAAGTGCACATGGTGTGAAGTACAAGGACTAGTGTAAGGATCCTAGTTGGAGCCCCTAACCCACCCCCCCCCCCCGCAGGGGGTTGCTTCACAAGCGGTGAAGCAGGTCTGCAGGTGTCTATCTTTCTCTCCCCTCCTCTGTCTTCCCCTCCTCTCTCCATTTCTCTCTGTCTTATCCAACAACAAGAGCAGTGACAACAATAACAATAAATACAACAAGGGCAACAAAATGGGAAAAAATGGCCTCTAGGAGCAGTGGATTCATGGTGGAGAGAGAGAGAGAGAGAAGAGAAGAGAAAGAGAGAGAGAGAGAACCAGAGCCTCACTCTAGTGCATGTTATGCTGGGGAATTGAATTTAGGACCTTATGCTTGTGAGTTCAACACTATCCATCACATCACCTCCTAGACTGCTCTAACTTTTGGGAGAGAAAGAGTGAGGTCAGAGTACTAGGAGAGGATAGATAGTATAATGGTTGTGCAAAGAGACTCATGCTGGAGGCTCTGAGATCTCAGGTTTAATGCCCTGCACTACCATAAGCCGGAGCTGAGCAGTGCTCTGGTTAAAAAAAAAAAAAAAGGAAAAATAGAGAAGTCAGGGTAATTCTCCCATATATGAGTCACTGAGGAATGGTTGCCCCAACCATGCAAGCTTTGTGCTCTTCCAGCTGAACTACCCCTTCAGCTACTGCCCTGCCACCCTGGAGTCTGTAATTATCTTGCTTGTGCATTTAACTTCCCTTTTTCCCCTTCCCCTGTCACTGTATGTTTGTGGTATATTCACCAGTATATTCCAGAGGTTGGCTAGGTCTGGTAAGTGGGCGACAACTTGATAAATATTTGGTGAATGAATGAATTTTGTACAATGAGGACAGGATAGGGAGGAATATACAACAAAGTCAGCTGGGAATTCAGAACCTGTATATATCTGAACCCCAGACCCTGCTGGAATGGGACCTCTAAGGGAGGGTGAGGGGGTGGGTCATGTGTGTGTGGTGTGTGTGTGGTGTGTGTGTATGTGTGTGTGTGTGTGTGTGTGTATGAGTGTGTTTTCATCTGTCTGACAATTCTGAATGCACAAGTATTCTCTGTAGTTCCCAATGTCAAGTGGTTGTGGCTGCTTGAATCTGACAGTCAGCAAAATCATGCTGGAGTTTTTCTAACCACACTAGGCCTTAGCTTTTGTGTGTGTGTGTGTGTGTGTGTGTGTGTGTGTGTGTGTGTGTGTGTGTGTGTATGTGTGTGTATATAAGGCATGGATGGAAGGAATCTAGTACTTTTCTGGGTTTTTTCAAGACTGGACAAACAAACAATAATAAAGGTGATTTGATTTGATTTTGTTTTGTTTACCAGAGCACTGCTTAGCTCTGGCTTACGGTGGTTGTAGGATTGACCCTGAAACTTTGGAGCCTCAGACATGCAAGACTTTTTGTATAGCCATTATGCTGTCTCCCACAACACTGAATTTTTTTTTTTAACTTTTTCCTTTCTTTTGTTGCTAGAATTTTTGTTGAGACTTTGCACCTACATTGTTCCACTACTACCAGGTGGACTCCCTCTCTCTTTCTCCCTTCTTTCCCTCCTTCCTTCCTTGCTTCCTTCCTTTCTTCCTTCCTTCTTTTATTCCTTCCTTTCTAACTTTATTGGGGAGGTGTTAATGAATAACTACAGCATGGTTGTTGACACATGGGTACAATCTGGATAAATAAATAATATAATAAATAAATAGTCTTTGCATGAACATTATTTATTTATAGATAAATAAACGAATAGTTTCATTTCCCCATGGGAGGTGTCTGCAAAATACTCTTACTCCAAACTTAGATTCTTTTCCACTAGCATGGACAAGTACCTCCAAGCTCCCCCAGCTCCCTGACTCTGTTACCCTCCTTAGAGCCCCATGCTTTGGTGCAATACATCAAATCTCTTTTTTCTTTTTCCCAGACAGAGTTGAGATAGATAGGTAGGTAGGTAGGTAGGTAGGTAGATAGATAGATAGATAGATAGATAGATAGATAGATAGATAGATAGATAGTGAAGGGGAGATACAACAGTACTATTCTACTGCTTGTGAAGCTTCCTCTGGCATGGTACTCCTATGTGTTGATTGAGAGTTTGAATCTGGGTCTTCAAGCATGATAAAATATTTGCTCTACAAATGAGCTATCTCCTGTCCCTTGAAGCACATTTAAAAATATATAGGGCTGGGGAGATAGCATAATTTTTATGCAAAAAGACTTTCATGCCTGAGGCAGCAAAGATCCCTGGTTAAATCCTCAGCACTACTATAAATGAAAGCTGATCAGTATAATGGGGAAATATATATATATATGAAAGACACACACACACACACACAGAGAGAGAGAGAGAGAGAGAACTAGAGCATACATGGTGCTAAAAAGTCCTTTGCTTTACCATTGAACTGCCTACCTGGTTGCATGAAGCAAATCAATGAAGTGAAACAGTAAAGGAAAATGTCTGACTAACATATGCTAGTCTTGTACACATGGAGAGGCCTTGAAAGTTTGAGTAATTTGCTGCATCATCTCAGACCCCAATCCAAAATAATTGTCTATAGCAGAGGACTTTGGGGAGAAGGAAGGAAAATCAGGAAGGCACAGGGATGAAATTTCTGCCTTTTCCAGAAGGAAAAGGGGGAGGGTTAGTTAAAACAAATTTACTCCCCCCCAAAAAAAAGGGCAGACATGGAAGTAAAAACTTAAGTTCTGCTTTTCAACAGACTCTAACCTCCCCAGAGTAACTTAAAACTAGTCTTTAATCTGTTCCTCACTCTAAGGGCCTTTCCTATGAAATTAATCTTTTGCCCAAGACATATCATTTTAGGAGTGAGAGATATTTGCTCTCCTACACTTTCCTGTCTGCAAAATGGGCAGAGAGGATTAAAGTTGGCTGCAGTCATTTCTGGTTTTAGCTTTATGATCTTTGCCATACCTCTGTACCTCCATATATATTATTCATCGTGTGTGTGTGTGTGTGTGTGTGTGAGTGAAATCAACTCCCTTATTTTTGGTTTCATAAACATTATTTCAAAAGGGCATGTTTTATCAATATGTAAGCAGTAAACATGTATCCCTTGACATAAGTAGATAACAGAGTGAAAATAAAGACATTCAGACAACACATTGCACTTTGGCTAGATACCACGGCTTGCTAGTATCTTTAGAATTTTGAATGGTTTGTCCTTTGTTCAAAAAGGAAATTGCCTAGTACTGAGACTTCCTATGAAAGGTAGAGAAGAAGTTGAAAAACAAGATTAGAAAAAAAAACACAAGTCGAACCTGAAATGGAATTGGAGTATTACACCAAAGTAAAAGACTCTGGGGTGGGTGGGTGGGTGGGGAGAATACAGGTCCATGAAAAATGATGAATGAAATAGTGGGGGTTGTATTGCTAAATGGGAATCTGGGGAATGTTATGCATGTAAAAAAAAAAAAAAAGAAGTAGAAACGCAAAGCAGAAATTGACTGAGTTTGGAGTATGGCACCAAAGTAAGAAAGCAGAAGTATACTAGAGTTTGCAGTGAGTACCTCCCTAATACTTCCTCTCCACTTTTCCAAGCTTTGGGTCCATGATTGCCCAACAATTTGTTTGGCTTTGTATGTTAACTCTCTTTTCAGTCACCAGGTTCCAGGTGTCATCAGGATGCCGGCCAGACTTCCCTGGATTGAAGACACCACCAATGTGTCCTGGAGCTCAGCTTCCCCAGAGACCCATCCTACTAGGGAAAGAGAGAGGCAGACTGGGAGTATGGACCGACCAGTCAATGCCCATGTTCAGCGAGGAAGCAATTACAGAAGCCAGACCTTCTACCTTCTGCAACCCTCAATGACCCTGGGTCCATGCTCCCAGAGGGATAGAGAATGGGAAAGCTATCGGGGGAGGGGGTGGGATATGGAGATTGGGTGGTGGGAATTGTGTGGAGTTGTACCCCTCCTACCCTATGGTTTTGTTAATTAATCCTTTCTTTAATAAAATAAATAAATAAATAAATAAATAAATAAATAAATAAAAAAGAAAGAAAGGTAGAGAAACTGGAAGACTGTTGATAAAAGGGGTGCTTTTCTCACTGGGCTATTTGGTGGTGTCTAACTATTTCACCAAACATCATTGCATGAGCCAGCAAGGAAACAGTGAGTTGAGACAACCAATTTCACAGATGAGGAAACTGAGGCCAAGACTGGATAATGGAATTTCCCTTGGACACTTGTGGGAGATTATCAAGTCATTTGTTTGTAAGCTACTTTTTTGGTGGAGAAGAAGGGTGCCTCATATACGTAAGGCGTGCACTTTACCACTCAACTATATTCCCAACCCCTGCACTATAAACTTTGATGACAGGAGTTCTATCCCCCATGCGTGTAGCACAACTTCACTCAGTAAAAACATGCCTGCTGAAAAAAGAGTTAAGATATAAAGCAGAACAAGTTAGTGACTAATTATGAACCTAAGGGCAAGAATATTGCAGATAAAGATTTGGGATCTCCATTTTGGAAATAGCTAGTAGGTCTATTTTAAATATATTCCAAGGGGCCCATGACTTTACTCGTTTTTGCCTGAGCCTGACATCTGATATGCAGGTGGACCCAAGGTATTATCTAGGGTATGGTTTCACAGTTGGAAAAAGGACTAGAAAGCTGGATCAGGGAAAAGAGCAGCTTCCAAATATGATAAAAGTATGTAAATATTGTTAACAGTAAACCTCATCAATTCGATCTGGGGCCCATGTTCTTTGATGCCAACCTGACTTCCCTGGGCAGAGAACTCCACCAACCTGTCCTGGAGCCCCTGCCCCACTAGGGAAAGAGAGAGACAGGCTGGGAGTATGGATCGACCTGTCAAGACCCATGTTCAGCGGAAAAGCAATTACAGAAGCCAGACCTTCCACCTTGTGCACTACATAATTATTCTGTGTTCATACTCCCAGAGGGATAAAGAATAAGAAAGCTATCAGGGATGGGAGGGGATATGGAGTTCTGGAGGTGGGAATTTTGTGGAATTGTACCCCTCTTATCCTATGGTCTTGTCAATGTTTCCTTTTTATAAACAAAAACTATGTAAATTAAGAAAAAAAAGCCTGCTAACTCTTGTCTTGTGTAGACATCATTTCTCCATGTAATTTACCTCTACAGAGCAATGACATTTGATCTTTCAGTTGCTCTAGAGCAGGGACTGTGTCTTATGTGTTTTAAATAACAGCTTTTACTGAGATATAGTTGACAGGCTATTCAATTTACTCATTTAAAATGTATCATTGTGGGGGACTAGGCAGTGACACACCTGGTTAAGTGCTCACATTACTATGTGATAGGACCTAGGTTCCAGCCCCTTATCCCCACCTACAGAGTGAAAGCTTCACAAGTGGTGAAGCAGGTCTCTGTTTCTTTCTTTCTTTTATTAAATCTTTTTTTCCCTTTTTTGCCTTTGTTGTTGTAGTTATTATTGCTGTTATTGATGTCGTCATTGTTGGATAGGACAGAGAGAAATCAAGAGAGGAGGGGAAGACAGAGAGGGGGAGAGTAAGAGAGACACCTGCAGACCTGCTTTACTGCTTGTGAAGCGACTCTCCTGCACGTGGGGAGCTGGAAGCTCAAACCAGAATCCTTAAGCTGGTCCTTGCGCTTTGTGCCACATGCGCTTAACCCACTGCACTACTTCCTGACCCCCTAGGTCTCTGTCTCTTTCCCTCTCTATTTCCCCCTCTCCTCTCAATTTCTCTCTGTCTATATCCAATAATAAGTAGGTGATATTATATAAAATAATGATAAATAAATAAAATGTATCAGTTGGGCTGATGAGACAGCATAATGTCTATGCAAAAAGACTTTCATGCCTGAGGTTATGAGATTCCAGGTTCAATCTCCAGCACCACCATATAAGCCAGAGCTGATCAGTGCACTGGTCTCTCTTCATCTCTCTCATTAAAGTAACTAAAATAAAAATAATGTGTATGAGTCAAATAAAAAAATAAAGTGAACCATGCAATGGCTTTTAGTGTATTCATGGAGCTGTATAACTAACACCACAGTGGTGAAACATTCTCATCATCCCAAAATGACACCCTGTGCCAATTAGCCACCACTTTCCATCTCTCCACATCCATCCATTTGTACTTTTTGTCTCTGTGAATTTTCCTGGTCCAGATATTTTGTGTAAACAGAATAGGACTAGATTATTTTCCAAAATATCTGTTCCTCTTACAAGGCATCTCATGTTGACAAACTAAAATCTGGCTGTGTTACAGTGACTATACTGCTGTAGGAACTTTGCAGCTCCAATATTGTGGTTCAAGTGTATTAATCAATAAATAAATTGATTTGGGGTGCATCAGCAGCTTGTCAGTGCATGATTTCACTGCTCCCAGCTTGACTTTCTTAGACTTACACATATAGAGAGAAACAGACAAGTGGAAACAGAGAGTGTCATAGTACTCCCATGTGACATACCAGGGCTTTCTTTATATATTTTTTTATTATCTTTATTTGCTTATTGGATAGTAGAGATGGCCAAAAATTGAGAGGGAAGAGGGAGAGAGAGGGAGAGAGACAGAGAGACACCTACATCTCTGCTCTACCACTTGTGAAGCTTTCCCCCTGCAGGTGGGGACCAGGGGCTCAAACCCAGATCCTTGCACACTGTAACATGTGCGCTCAACCAGGTGCTCCACCACCTGGCCTCTATACCAGTTCTTTCAATCAGGGCCTTGTACATATCAAAGCAAGTGTCCTATTAGCTAAACTATCTTGCTGACCCCTCAAGTGTTTTTTTATGTACTTATTTTATTTGTTAAATACAAGAGAGAGTGTTTATTTGTTAAATACGAGACAGAGACAAAGAGAGAGAAAGAAAGACAAGCCAAAGTACCATCCTGGTACACATGATGCTGGGGAATCTAATCAGGAGTCTCAAGCATGCAAGCTCAATCAATGCTCTACCATTTGAGATAGTTTCCTAAATGAGTCTCCTCAAGCAATTTTACAGATCAGTGTTTATTCAGGAGTACAGAGCTACAGTTCCTAAACATAGAAACTTGAATCTTGTTCCCCAAATAACTTTAGGAGAAGTGAGCACTTATACAAATAAAAAAGGAGGTTCATTTATGCTTTCACTCAGCTCTTTTTTCTTTGAAATATTTATTGTAGAGAGACAAAAAGCCAGGGCACCACCACCACCACCAGGGTACATGAATCAGTGGGGATTGAACTGGGACCCTTGGGAATGCAAGTCCTACACTCAACCAGGTGAATTATCCCCCCATCCATCAAGGTAGTCTCTTCTTCTTCTTCTTCTTCTTCTTCTTCTTCTTCTTCTTCTTCTTCTTCTTCTTCTTCTTCTTCTTCTTCTTCTTCTTTCCCCATTTTTAGTTTATTTAAATTACTTTATTATTATTATTTTTTTACTATCTTTGCTTATTTATTGGATAGAAAGAGAAATCAAGAGGGAAGATGGAAAGATTACATGCAGTACTGCTTCACCACTTGCAAAGCTTTCCCCCTGCAAGTGGAGACAAACTGGGGTCTCGAACCCGGCTCCTTGTACATTGTAACTTGTGCACTAAATCAGGTGTGCTACCACCCAGCCCCTCCTTTTTTAAAAACAGGGCACTGCTTGGCTCTAGTTTATGATGGTGCTGGAAGTGAACCTGGGACCTCAGAATCTTTTGCATAACCACTATGCTAGCTCCCCAGCTCCCTCAGTGCAGTTCCTGCTGGTGAAAAATTCACCAAGTGATGGTTGGTTTGTTTACACATCAAGAGGTCTCTGGTTTTCCATCTTGCTTCATTTCAGTAGAATGATAGAAGCATGTGGGCATGAGGAAACACTCATTTGTACCTGGACATGGCTAGGGCCAGAATCTCAGTGTTCTGGCTCTGTTTGTTGTTTTTGCTGCTCTTCCCCCTCCTCTTTTTTTTTTTAATATTTATTTATTCTCTTTTGTTGCCCTTGTTGTTTTTATTGTTGTTGTAGTTATTATTGTTGTTGTCATTGTTGGATAGGACAGAGAGAAATGGAGAGAGGAGGGGAAGACAGAGAGAGGGAGAGAAAGAGAGACACCTGCAGACCTGCTTGACCACTTGTGAAGTGACTCCCCTGCAAGTGGGGAGCCGGGGGCTCAAACTGGGATCCTTACACCGGTCCTTGCATTTTGTGCCCTGTGCGCTTAATCCGATGTGCTACCTCCTGACTCTCCATCACTCCTACTTCTTATCTATAGTCTGTCTATCTATCTATCTATCTATCTATCTATCTATCTATCTATCTATCCTCCTTCTTATCTATCTACCTATCTATCTACTTACCTACCTGTCTACCTATCTATCATCTATCTATCTATATTGCATATGAAAAACTGAATTTCACGTGAAGCAGAGAGAGAGAAGAAAGACAAGACAGAGCACCATTCTGGTACATGTGTTGGGGATCAAACCACAAAACTCCTTCATGAGAGTCTAATGCTCTACTAGTTGAGCTATTTCCCCAGTCATTCTGCTTGATTCTTGTCCAGACTCAGGATGGCTCCATGTTTGTTCTTTTTAAAAATGTTTATATTATTTATCATTCATACTATTCTGTGTCTTGTGCTTATTTAGACCTGTTGGCTGTCAGACCTCAAGACACACATAGTTTACTTTAGGAAAGGGTGGGTTTATGGTAATGATATTTGTAGAAGTCTTGCCAGTGGCTCATCCTTTGTAGAAAGCCAGCAAGTTGGGGGTCGGGTGGTAGCACAGCGGGTTAAGTGCACATGGTGTGAAGCGCAAGGAGCGGTGTAAGGATCTAGGTTTGAGCCCTCTGCTCCCTACCTGTAAGGAGGTCACTTCACAAGCGGTAAAGCAGATCTGCAGGTGTCTATCTTTCTCTCCCCCTCTCTGTCTCTCTGTCTTATCCAACAACAGCAACAGCAATGACAACAACAACAACAACAAGGCTAACAACAAGGGCAACAAAATGGGGAAAAATGGCCTCCAGGAACCATGGATTTGTACTGAGCCCCAGCAATAACCCTGGAGGCAAAAAAAAAAAAAAAAAAAAAAAAGCCAACCAGACTTCCCTGGACAGACAACCCCACCAATATGTCCTGGAGCTCTGCTTCCCCAGAGCCCTTTCCCAATAGGGAAAGGGAGAGACAGGCTGGGAGTATGGATCAACCTGTCAACGCCCATGTTCAGTGGGAAGCAATTACAGAAGCCAGACTTTCAACCGTCTGCATCCCACAGTGACCTTGGGTCCATACTCCCAGAGGGTTAAAGAATAGGAAAGCTATCAGGGGATGGGATGGGATACGGAGTTCTGGTGGTGGGAATTGTGTGGAGTTGTACCCCTCTTATCCTATGGTTTTGTCAATGTTTCCTTTTTATAAATTATATATATAGAAAGTCAGCAAGTACCAAGTTAAGAGGCCCTCACAGGAGGAACAGAGGCAGACTCATCTCACCTACTCAGCCTTGCTCACCAGAGAATGCTCAGGGTGAATCCCCACCATTGTTTCTCTACAAGTAGTGCCCTGTCCTCAAGTATGATGAAATTTCCCTGTTGTCATTTGTGTGTCACCTCAAAAGTGATTCCCTATCACTGACTTAGCAGTGATGGAGGTGGCTTAGAAAGTGTGGATGCTCTGCATGCACAAGGATCCAGGTTTGAGCCTCGCACCACAGATGAAGGGACAATGACCTGACTTTTCTCAAAAGATAAATCTTTTATATCATTCTTTATCCCCTCTTTTATATTTTTATATAGGGAGAAAAGAGGGAGAAAAAGAGAGACCATAGCACCAAAGCTTCCCTCAATGAGGTAGAGGTAGAGTAACACACTGCAAAACAGCACACAATTCAAGAGGCTGTTTTGCTGACCTAATTTATTCATTTTGTGAGGGAGATCAGAGTGCCATTCTGTTTCTCTATGTGTCAGAAATTGAACCTAGGGGCCAGGCGGCGGCACACCTGGTTAAGCGCTCATGTTACAGTGCACAAGGATGAAGGTTCAAGCCCCTGGTCCCCACCTGCAGGGGAAAAGCTTCATGAGTGGTGAAGCAATGCTGCAGGTGTCTCTCTGTCTCTCTCCCTATCTTCCCTCTCAAATTCTCTCTGTCTCTAGCTAGTAAATAAATAAATAATAATAATAAAAAAAGAAATCGAACCTAGCTCAGACCTACCGGGATGCAGAGGTTACATAGGCTCCTGTGCTGACTATAGGCACCAGATCAGATCGATGGGGTTTACAGTTAACAATATTTATATACTTTTCCCATATCTGGGAGCTACTCTCTTCTCTGATGCAGCTTTCTGGTCCTTTTTCCAACCATGACACCATCCCCCCAGACAAAAGATTAGGTCACCTGCATATTAGATATCAGGCACAGGCAAAAACTAGTTGGGTCATGGGCCCCTTGGAATATACCTAAAATAGAGATACTAGGTTTTTACAAAATGTAGACCCTAAATCTCCATCCACAATATTCTTGCCTTTAGGTTCACGATTAGTCAATAATTTACTCTGCTTTCTATCTTAACTCTTTCAGCCACTAGGTTCCAGATGCTACCATGATGCCAACTGGACTTCCTAGGGCAGATGACCCCACCAATATGTCCTGGAGCCCCACCTCCCTAGACCTTTGCTCCACTAGGAAAAGAGAGAGACAGGTTAGGAGTATGGATCGACCTGTCAATACCCATGTTCAGTGGGGAAGCAATTATAGAAGCCAGACCTTCCACCGTCTGCACCCCATAATGTCCCTGGGTCCATGCTCACAGAGAGGGTTAAAGAATAGGAAAGCTATCAGGGGAGGGAGTGGGATATGGAGTTCCAGTAGTGGGAATTTTGTGGAGTTGTACCCCTCTTATCCTATGGGCTTGTCAGTGTTTCCATTTTATAAATTAAAACTTAAAAAAAAACCTGTAAAGCCTAGTCAATGGAATAAAAGAGTAAATGAAAAAAAAAAAAAAGGAAATTGAACCTAGGACCTCAGGTTTATAAAGAACATACTCTACCAGCTGAACCACCTCCTGGCTATAATAAAATAAATTTTGATGAAGGGGGGGGGGGAGGATTTTCTGGATCTGCAAAATAGCTCACTTGGATAGTGTGTTGCTTTTTTATGTGCATGCTCCAGGTTTGAGCCCAGTCTTGACTTCATTGAAGGAAACTTTAGTGCTGTGGTGTCTCTCTGTTTCTGCCTCTATCTAAGAAGAAGGGGGAGAAGAAAAAGGAGGAGGAGGAGGAGGAGGGGGAAAGGAAGAGGAATTAAAATAAAAAAAAAAAGGACTCTGGTTTACCATCCTAAATTCGACTCATTGGTCTCTGTTCTCTTACCTTGTATTAGTGTTTTCACAGTATTGACTGCTTTTCTTTGGGATTGTCCTTCCAGGACTGGAGAGGTAGAATAATGGTCACGCAAAAAGATTTTCATATCTTAGACTCCAAAGGCCCAAGGTTCAATTCTCAGCACCATCATAAGCCATAACTTAGCAATGCTTTACTAAATAAGCAAAAGTAAGTAAATAAAATATAATAAATAAATAAATGAATTAAATAAAAAATCTGTAGATCTTCCTTCCAAATGTTTCTACCCCCATACCTCCCAGAATATGAGGTTTATGTAAACATGTTGTTCTTATTCACGCTTTCCCATTTCCCATCTCCTGTCCTGGAATAAGTGCCTGGGAATGTGTAAGACAGACTTTGTAGGTAGATGACTTTAAGCCTTTTGAGACGGAAACATTATTTGGAGTTATCTAGGTTGGTTCAGTGTAATTCCTGGGGTCCTAATAAGAGAGAAAGCAGGAAGGTCTGAGTCAGAGTAGATGTGACAATGGAAGCAGAGGGTGGAGTGCTGTGGCTCCTGACTTAGCAGCCAAAAGGACACTAGCCAAGGCATGTGGGCAGCCTCTAGGAGCTGGAGTGGTAAGGAAATGGATTCTCCTCTACACACTTCTAGAGGAGGGCAGTCTTTGATTTTCAGACCCATAAGACCCATTCCAAAGTTTTGAAATTGGGAATTATAAGATAATGAATCTATGCTGTGTCAAACCTCTGAATGTGTGGCAGTGGAAATGAACACAGCATTCAGTAAGTACTGGCCCAAACTATGAGTGAATGAAGGTTTCCCAGGTTCTCTAAGAGCTCTCGTGACTGACAAGGTCACTGCAACTTACCCACCTTACTAGAAAAGCTAGCACTCTACCCTTAACAAAGGTCAGTACTTTTTCTGCTTTGAGGTTTGTTTTTTGTTTGTTTGTTTGTTTTTGTTTTTTTACCTCCAGGGTTATTGCTGGGGCTCAGTGCCTGCACTACGAATCCACTGCATTTGGAGGACATTTTCCCCATTTTGTTGCCCTTGTTGTTACTCTTATTGTTGTTATTATTGTTGTCATTGCTATTGCTGTTGTTGGATAGGACAGAGAGAAATCAAGAGAGGAGTGGAGACAGACAGGGGGAGAGGAAGACAGACACCTTCAGTACCTACTTCATCGCCTATGAAGCGATCACCATGCAGGTGGGGAGCCGGGAGCTCAAACCCGGATTCTGGAGCCAGTCCTTGTGCTTCACACCATGTGTGCTTAACCAGCTGAGCTACCACCCATTTAATTAATTAATTGATTGATTGATTAATTAATTGATTAATTTTAAGGTTGTTTTATTTCCATTCCTCATTCTTCACCCTCTTGGTTCTTGGTCTTTATGCTTACTGGAGATATAACATTTATTTATTATTGGTTAGAGACAGAGAAAAATAAAGAGAGGAGGGGAAGTTAGTGAGAAAGAGAGAGAGAGAGAGAGGCCTGCAGATCTACTTCACTTGTGAAGCTTTCCCCCTGCAGGTGGGGACCAGGGGCTTGAACCTGGGTCCTTGTGCACAGTAATGTGAGTGCTTAACCAGGTGTGCCACCACTTGATCCTGACCCCTTACATTTTTTTAAAGATATAACATTTTTTTCTCATATTTTGCTCTTCCCTGTGTCTTTAATTCTATTTAAAATTTTTTTTATTATCTTTATTTATTTGATAGAAACAGCCAGAAATTGAGAGGGAATTGGGTGACAGAGAGGGAAAGAGACAGACACCTGCAGCCCTGCCTCACCACTGCAGCTTTTCCCCTGCAGGTGTGAACCGGGGGCTCGAACCTGTGTCCTTTTGCACTGTGACATGTGCACTCAACCAGGTGCGCCACCACCTGGCCTCTAATTTTATTTTTAAATATAGAGACAGAGAGGCAGGGAGAGAGACAGCGAAAGACACCATAGCATCAAAGTTTCCTTCAATATGGTGAGGGCTGGGCTTGAACCTGGGACACATACATGGCAAAGCAGCTCACTATCCAAGTGAACTAGTTCTCTGACTCTTTCCTG
>NC_080162.1:49829888-49929888 GCF_950295315.1 Erinaceus europaeus | reverse complement strand
ATCAAATATAAATTTAAAAAATCCACATGATGATCATATTGTATCTCAAGCCTCTCCAGATTCCCAGACCCTGTATCAGGTGAATATCTGTCTCATGGAAGTGCCAGGTGTTTCCCTAAGTCTTTGGCTTCAAGTAGACAAGCTTGCAGATAACTTGACTAGCAACAACATGGGACTAGGTAAGGCCAATGGTTAAGGGGACTTTGGGATCAAAGTGTCAAAGCTCTGAAAAGCCCCTTCATCAGTCAGCCTAGTGCAAAGTCTAAAAAGAGGAAGACTGATCTTGTCCTGACAGGCCTGCAGGGGAGGAGGACTGGCTGCTTCTAGAGAAGGGTAGGAGGGTGATTAGGGCTCAACTATGGGCTCACATTAATGGCAGGACTGCATGCTGAAGGAGAGGAGTGTTATCTAAGCAAGAGCCATGTATTAGTTAACTGCTGTTATAAAAGAAATTACTCTCCCTCCACAATGTTGTGGTTTCTAACAACAAATATTTATTTGCTCTCATTGTTTCTTGTTGTTAAATTTCGGACGGCTCCAGCCGGCAGGGCTAGCTTCACGGGCGGGTAACAGAGATGCGGAGACAACGGCTGGGCAGGGAAGCTGTATTTCTTTATTCAGGAACAACGATTCGTAAACTAAGACAAACTAATCACCAAACAGAACTCTGCTGTCTCTTTGCAGTGGCACAAGCACTCTCCCTTACTCTGTAACTCAGGAGCCCTCTAACTCTGGAACTCTCGAACTCTGAAACTCTTCCACTGTGGAACTCTCTCTTACTCTGTAACTCAGGAACTCTCGAACTCAGGAACCCTCTGTCAGGGTTCCTTGGGGTGGGGCCAAGCGGGCCTGCGAAATTAACTGGACTGATCCAATTCTCTTGGCGGGGGAGGGCTAGAACAAACCAATGTAAAGCATACGCCAATTCCCCCTTTTCTTTTTAACTAAATGACTATAGTATCAAGGGTGTGGGGTCAACAGAAACATATATCATACAGGCATTTTTTTTTTAAAAGAAACTGGCACAAACATGGAGAAATATGTAAGTAACAAGAACCAGAGTACTGCTAAGGGAAGGCCTAAGGGGGCCATATCTGCCTCTGTGGGCTAAACTTTATCAGCTTAAAAAAAAACATTTCTTGCCTCTGGGGGGCGTACTTTCTTCGATGGGCATTTGCATGGGGGCGGGGAACGTCCTAGAGTCCCAAAGGCAGCTGGCTGCAACTTACTTACTATGAAACAAAACTTGTTATTAGCATATCTACTGCACGATCCAACGTTTCTAATAGAGAAGGAATTTGAGACTTTTACATATCAACAACGTCTTTTAACCTTTTGTTACACCCATTCAAGATGGAGACACACCGTAGGTGTGGGCCAGAGAGGAAACCTCAGGCATGAGAATAATTAGCATAGCCATTGTGCGATCTACCATTTCTAATAGAGAAGGTAATGGAGAGTTTTACATATCAACAAGTCTATTTAACCTTTTGTTTAGACCAACTTAGTTAAAATATATTGCTTGTTAACTAATTTTTACCTTAGACTTTAAATGTAAGTTAATTTTATCTTTATGAGAATTACGTTGAAAACCTTTTCCATTTAACTTTGACTAGTAAGAATTTAGCCTTAAAGCCACTATTTACCAAACATTAAACATACACATAAACATGGTCATTAATACACGAGGAGAGAAACCTTTGTTACGAAGACATGTCATTTTAAACACGAATTTAAATCTGTACTGTCTTAGTTGTTGGGGGGGGGGGTTTCACCATCCGGAGGTGGCTTCCCGCGCAGCTTCACTTCTAGGAATTGCAGGTTTTGATCTCTGCACAAATCTCTACGTACTCTAGCTTGTCTGCCTTCAGACTGGACCAGCGGCTGAAGATCTCGTGTGCCCAGTTTCGGCAGGGAGCCCGGGGTTCCGGGAGGCCCGGGATGGTTCCAGAATTCATAGAAAGAGGGCAGGCAGGCCAGTTTTGTAGAAGGCGTGGGCCTAGGTGCCCAGGGGTGGCGGCCATGATAGGCCGCTGCGGCCCTGCCTCATGGCCCTGCCATGTCTGCTGCCCTGCTCGCAGTGGCCGAGCAGTGTGGAGGGATCACGCATCCAGTGCCCTGCACCACGCGGTGGAGAGCCGGCTGCTGTGGGCTGGCTTCAGGCTCTTGCGTGTTGGCCTCAGTCTCCAGGGGCTCTTGTGTGCTGGCGTCGGCCTCCTGCGGGCTGCGGGGCTGCGGGGCTGTGGGCGCGGTGCGCGGGGTTGTCTGGGCGCAGCCAGCTGGCTGGCTGTTTAACCAGGTGGAAACAGCAGCTCCGCGCCTCACCTCCTGCCCGCTGGCTGTTCTGAGTTCGCCCGAGCGAGTGGAAATCACAGAGTGGTCCAGAGATAAATGTTCCAGAAACAGCAAAACAGTCTCGTGAAGAAAGAGCAGAGGCCTTTGGAGATCTCTTCACAAGCAGAAGAGAAGGCCATAGTACATAGGTAGCCAAATTGTCTTTACTTATCTGAGAGATGCGCAGGTCAGCCCCATGTTGGGCGCCATTTGTTGTTAAATTTCGGACGGCTCCAGCCGGCAGGGCTAGCTTCACGGGCGGGTAACAGAGATGCGGAGACAACGGCTGGGCAGGGAAGCTGTATTTCTTTATTCAGGAACAACGATTCATAAACTAAGACAAACTAATCACCAAACAGAACTCTGCTGTCTCTTTGCAGCGGCACAAGCACTCTCCCTTACTCTGGAACTCAAGAACCCTCTAACTCTGGAACTCTCGAACTCTGAAACTCTTCCACTGTGGAACTCTCTCTTACTCTGTAACTCAGGAACTCTCAAACTCAGGAACCCTCTGTCGGGGTTCCTTGGGGCGGGGCCAAGCGGTCCCGCGAAATTAACTGGACTGATCCAATTCTCTTGGCGGGGGAGGGCTAGAACAAACCAATGTAAAGCATACGCCAATTCCCCCTTTTCTTTTTAACTAAATGACTATAGTATCAAGGGTGTGGGGTCAACAGAAACATATATCATACAGGCATTTTTTTTTTAAAAGAAACTGGCACAAACATGGAGAAATATGTAAGTAACAAGAACCAGAGTACTGCTAAGGGAAGGCCTAAGGGGGCCATATCTGCCTCTGTGGGCTAAACTTTATCAGCTTAAAAAAAAACATTTCTTGCCTCTGGGGGGCGTACTTTCTTCGACGGGCATTTGCATGGGGG
Organism: Erinaceus europaeus; assembly: GCF_950295315.1. Lineage (NCBI taxonomy): Eukaryota > Metazoa > Chordata > Mammalia > Eulipotyphla > Erinaceidae > Erinaceus > Erinaceus europaeus. The sequence continues at coordinate 49,926,673 of NC_080162.1, read as the reverse complement.
CGGGGAACGGCCTAGAGTCCCAAAGGCAGCTGGCTGCAACTTACTTACTATGAAACAAAACTTGTTATTAGCATATCTACTGCACGATCCAACGTTTCTAATAGAGAAGGAATTTGAGACTTTTACATATCAACAACGTCTTTTAACCTTTTGTTACACCCATTCAAGATGGAGACACACCGTAGGTGTGGGCCAGAGAGGAAACCTCAGGCATGAGAATAATTAGCATAGCCATTGTGCGATCTACCATTTCTAATAGAGAAGGTAATGGAGAGTTTTACATATCAACAAGTCTATTTAACCTTTTGTTTAGACCAACTTAGTTAAAATATATTGCTTGTTAACTAATTTTTACCTTAGACTTTAAATGTAAGTTAATTTTATCTTTATGAGAATTACGTTGAAAACCTTTTCCATTTAACTTTGACTAGTAAGAATTTAGCCTTAAAGCCACTATTTACCAAACATTAAACATACACATAAACATGGTCATTAATACACGAGGAGAGAAACCTTTGTTACGAAGACATGTCATTTTAAACACGAATTTAAATCTGTACTGTCTTAGTTGTTGGGGGGGGGGGGTTTCACCATCCGGAGGTGGCTTCCCGCGCAGCTTCACTTCTAGGAATTGCAGGTTTTGATCTCTGCACAAATCTCTACGTACTCTAGCTTGTCTGCCTTCAGACTGGACCAGCGGCTGAAGATCTCGTGTGCCCAGTTTCGGCAGGGAGCCCGGGGTTCCGGGAGGCCCGGGATGGTTCCAGAATTCATAGAAAGAGGGCAGGCAGGCCAGTTTTGTAGAAGGCGTGGGCCTAGGTGCCCAGGGGTGGCGGCCATGATAGGCCGCTGCGGCCCTGCCTCATGGCCCTGCCATGTCTGCTGCCCTGCTCGCAGTGGCCGAGCAGTGTGGAGGGATCACGCATCCAGTGCCCTGCACCACGCGGTGGAGAGCCGGCTGCTGTGGGCTGGCTTCAGGCTCTTGCGTGTTGGCCTCAGTCTCCAGGGGCTCTTGTGTGCTGGCGTCGGCCTCCTGCGGGCTGCGGGGCTGTGGGGCTGTGGGCGCGGTGCGCGGGGTTGTCTGGGCGCAGCCAGCTGGCTGGCTGTTTAACCAGGTGGAAACAGCAGCTCCGCGCCTCACCTCCTGCCCGCTGGCTGTTCTGAGTTCGCCCGAGCGAGTGGAAATCACAGAGTGGTCCAGAGATAAATGTTCCAGAAACAGCAAAACAGTCTCGTGAAGAAAGAGCAGAGGCCTTTGGAGATCTCTTCACAAGCAGAAGAGAAGGCCATAGTACATAGGTAGCCAAATTGTCTTTACTTATCTGAGAGATGCGCAGGTCAGCCCCATGTTGGGCGCCATTTGTTGTTAAATTTCGGACGGCTCCAGCCGGCAGGGCTAGCTTCACGGGCGGGTAACAGAGATGCGGAGACAACGGCTGGGCAGGGAAGCTGTATTTCTTTATTCAGGAACAACGATTCATAAACTAAGACAAACTAATCACCAAACAGAACTCTGCTGTCTCTTTGCAGCGGCACAAGCACTCTCCCTTACTCTGGAACTCAAGAACCCTCTAACTCTGGAACTCTCGAACTCTGAAACTCTTCCACTGTGGAACTCTCTCTTACTCTGTAACTCAGGAACTCTCAAACTCAGGAACCCTCTGTCGGGGTTCCTTGGGGCGGGGCCAAGCGGTCCCACGAAATTAACTGGACTGATCCAATTCTATTGGCGGGGGAGGGCTAGAACAAACCAATGTAAAGCATACGACAGTTTCTGAGGGTCAGAAATCTGGAAAAAGCTTAGTTTGAGGTTCAAGATTTCTCATGAGGTTGTGGTCAAGCTCTCCACCAGGGCTGCAACTTTTGAAGTCTGAAAGGAACAGATGGAGCTGCTTCCAAGGTCACTTTTGTGACTTGTGTTCCTCAACATACAGGTGACTTTATCATATAACTTCAGAGAGTGCATAAAAGTAGGTGTGTGTGTGTTTATGTGTGTGTGTGTGTGTGTGTGTGTGTGTGTGTGTGTGAGAAAGAGAGAGAGAGAGAGAGAGAGGGAGAGGGAGAGAGAGAGAGAGAGAGAGTTTGAAGCAGCAGCCTATTCTAACCCACCACTGGAAATGACATCCATTGCTTCTGCCTATGCACATGTCAAACATGATACAAAATGGAAGGGTACAACGAAATGCTAGGGTGTGTGTGTGTGTGTGTGTGTGTGTGTGTATCATTGGAGGTCAACTACCATAGGATGGTTTTCTTTCTCTTTTACTCAAAAAAGTATTTACTGAGACCCCTGTTGGGAGGCAAGCATTGCTCTGAACACTGGGAATTCAAAAGGAGGCAAAATAGACAAGGTCCCTACCTCCAGAAGCTCATGCTTTGGTGGAGAAACAGACAATGTGCAAATGCATACATATTTCATCCAGATGCAGGTGTGTGTTTCCACTTTCTTAGTATCTCTAAAACTGGCATCTATCATATAAGTTGATGCTATGCCATAGTATCTTTGACAATGTTTTCATTTTCTCTTCAGGGAAGGACACAAATGTCTCATTAAGAAGATGAATGGAAGAGAGTTTAATGAAGAAGCCATTAAATTATCATTAACAGAGGGGCTGGATTGTGGGAACCTAGGAAGGGTGGTAGGGGTTGCAGGGACTACCTAGTCCCAGCCACCTGAAGCCTCAGGGGATGCGAGGATGGGGCAGCATATGGATACCTGTTGAACATTAGCTATGGGGAGGTCCCCTCACCAGGAAGTGAAAGCACTGCAGGCTAGCATGGAGGAGGCTGGAGAAAGCCATCACCCAACTTGAGCACTGTCTTCAGTTTCTTGCTTGTGTGTCCATGGATGGCTCCATGGAAAACTGGTCTGGGGGAGGCAGTCTCTCGAGCTTGGGTTTGACTCAAGTGTGGTCAGCTGGTACCATTGGGCCTAGAGGAAGAAAGAGGATCATGATCCAAGAAGGTTTAATCTTTTGATTGTCATGTGCAAAATGACCAAGAGGGAGCAAGATAGACATGGAGGCCATAATGATTCAGGCTAGTGTTGATGCCTGGCCCAGGGTGGGGCCATGGAGGTGAGAGAAATGGTTGGATTCAGGAGATATTTTGCTAGTAGAGTGAGCACGATTTGCTCTGATCAACTGAAAATTATGTGAGAGGGAGACAGAATCAAGAACAAATCCAAGGTCATTTTAATATTTCTGGAGATGTGCTCTAAACACTAAACCAGGGACCAGTAGCTCTGCCCAGTTTTATGTGTGAGCCGGAGTGCACACATTACCATGTGTAAGGACCCTGGTTCAAGCACCAGTCCCCAACTGCAGGGAGAAAGCTTCACAAGTGGTGGAGCAGTACGGCAGGTGTCTCTTCTGTTCTCTCTCTACCCCTTCCCTATGAATTTCTCTCTGTCTCTATCCAAAACAAATAAATAGCAATAACAACAACAAACACTAAAACTTACTAAGGTTAATTTGCATAAAGGAATATATTGGTGAAAAATAGCATATTGGTAGGCATTTTATGCTTCTGGGAATTCTTTAGAATGTTTTAACAGTGGGGACTGGGCGGTGGCACACATGGTTAAATGCACATAATACGAAACACAAGGACCTGTGAAAGGATCTGAGTTTGAGCCCCTGGCTGCCCACCTGTAAGGGGGATGCTTCACAGGCAGCAAAGCAGGTCTTCAAGTGCCTTTCTTTCTCCTCCCTATCTCTGCCTTCTCTCTCAATTTCTCTCTGTCCTATCCAATAAAATGGTAAAAAGTAACCCTGGAGGCAAAAGAAAAGGATGTTTTAATAGCAGAAAAGATCGAGGCATGACCTGTCCTTATGTGATATTCCTCCCTGTACCCATAATTGTGTGCTTTAATATCCACTGTGGATTATGAGAGCCATCCTGTCACAGTTTATATTCTGGGGAATGATCAAACCATTTCCTACAAACACACCAGGATTCCATTGTTGGTGTTGGAGTACTTCATTCTATTTGAAATAAAGGTGGAATCATTCAGTGGCTGTTTGCTGAGCACTTATTGTGTGTCAGGCACTTTCTCAACACCAGAATTTAACAGTGAATAAGGTGCCAGAACTCATGGAGTTGATACTCTACTTGGAGACAGAGACACACACATAGACACACGATAAAAATAAAAAGTTTGTGTGACACTGATACATATGGAAGAAAATACACTAGGCAAGGGGGTGGGAGTTATGAGGGAGTTGTATTTGCAAATGAAAATAGAGTCATTGGGGAAGGACTTCCTGAGATATTTAAAGAGAGTATCTGAAGAGGAGGAATCGGCCTATTGGCAAATCTGGGGTAAAAGCAATCAGCAATCTGGGGGGATTCTGCAGAGGTATCAACCAAGGACTCCCTTAGTCAGAGTGGCTGGGACATATGAGATGAAAGTGGGGAGAGGGATCTGGGAGTGGGGGCTAGATGTAGAGGGCCCTTCCTCTGTAGGAGTTGGTAGTGTTGTGATAAGAGGGTGTTGCTATCAGACCCACATTCTGGCAGTATCTCTCCTGTAGCAGAGAGAACAGATGGTAGTGGTGCAAAGGCACAAACAGGGTGACCTTGTGGGCTGGAGAGTAGTACTTGTCAGTGCCTGGACTAGGTAGTGAGTTTTGGGGTGGAGAGAGTGGGCTGGGACCTGGCATATTTGGAAGGCTGGGTTTTGACCTTGTCTTGCGTGAATCTCAGAGTCCTGGCAGATGGCGAACTTCTGCTTGAGAGTGCTGTCACAGTTACACATCTTACCATGGTCAGAGGCCCAGGACCCTCCTTCCTTCTGTTAGTAAATAAGTTGTTGCATCAGGAACCACTTTGCCTTTGCAGGCAGCATGTGAAGATGTTGGGGACTCCATTATCCTCAGGGAAAATCACTAGGGGCCTGGGGGGGTGGAGGACAGGAGTATCTGCTGGGCACTGTCCCCAGGGTGCCCATGTGTCACTCTGACAAGGAGGCAGGACTTTTTCTCGCTGCCCTTTCCAAACTCACTGCAGTGGATTCCTTTCTGCAGCCCATGGAAGATGGATGATTTCATTATTCGTGGCACTGGGTTATAAATCTGGGAGTTTCGGCTAAAGCGAGCTCTTTCCCCACGCCGCTCTTCCGCTCACAGCGATTCATCACGTTTAATCACTCGTTCAGCTTCGATGAGCCGGGGGCTGGGAGGCACCTTTCCTCATTGACCCGAGTTTGGGGGGGGGGGGGCTGTGGAGGGGGCTGTGCTCAGGAAGGGCCAAGGCCTGTACAGGAGGGTCTTGGGCTGGGGGTGCTGCAGCTACCACAAAGGAGGGAGAAGGAGCAATGAAGGGGTCACAGCAGAAGCCCAGGTGGGGTCACCAGTCAGTCGGGCCACAGGGCCAGGAAACAGGCCCTGGAAGGAGGGGAAGGAAAGGCTGGCGAAGAACAAACAAGAAACGGTCCCGGAGCTCTCTGCCAAGGGAGCGCTGAAGAATTTAATTCAAGATGAAATGTGTCCTTGTTTGTGTACAAGTAATTTTCCTCCCAAATGAGGGGCTTTGTCTATCACTTAGCGTTTCAATAGCAGAGGAGCCTCCCCCGCCGTAATTAAGGTAGCATGTGCCGCCTGAGTTTGCAAGGCAGGCTGTTTGTGTGCACATGCTGTGGAAGCAAACGTAACTTGGATTGGTTCCTGGGTCTAAGAGAGGAAACAAACAAAAAACAAAAAAACAAAGAACAGAAGAAAGAACTCCAAATTGAAGACTTGGCTTCTGCCAGGATGATGTCATCTGGGGAAGTGTGAGCAGAACCATTCCATCTGAATGAAGGGCCTAGAGAGTCCTGCTCTCATTATGGGAGCTGTGAAGGAGGGTGTGTGTGTGTGTGTATGGGGGGGCTTAGTTGGTGTCCAGAGACTTGGGAAATGACTTGAAAATGCATATACCTCCAAGGGCCAGGTGGGAGGCCTCTGTGAGGGCAGCCAGCAGCTCTGTGTGTGCAAGATTTTTTTTTTTCCCTTCATATAGGTGCATTTTGTTTGCATAGCAAACACATGAGTAAATACTTTTATTCCCAAGAAGTGTTTGCGTTAGTGTTTTCTTGGAACATATGGATCTTTTAGATTAACGTGTATGTTTGTTTTTTTTAATTTGCTTTTTAACAAAGAGGTGTCATATTAGTTCGCTTTTTTTGTGTAACAAATTAGCATAACTGAAAAAGCTCAAAGTGGCAACAATTTGTTATTTCAGCTCCCAAAGCCAGAAGTCCAGCATAACAGGCCAGCTTCTCTGTAAGGTCTTACTAGGCTAAAATGGAAATGGGACTGGGATGTGATTTTCACCTTTGACTCAAGAATCTCTCAGATTCCTTGATTGTTGGCACAGTGCTTGTCCTTAGGCTTTCCTGTGTTAGTTTCCATGCTCAAGTCAGTACCAGTGAGTTGTGTGTTCCCACCCAATCTTTCCAGTCTCTATGATTTCTTCTGCTTTTAATGGCTTTTGTGATTGTTTTGGCTCTACCTATTTCATCCAGAACATTCTTCTTAATTTACTGTTAACTAATATCAGTGACATCTCTGAAATCCCTGTTGCAAAGAATAATCAGTCCCATCAGATGATAGAGATTATGGGGTTAGCTGAGAAGACAACCTGATTTAAAAGGGGGCTCAAAATCTGAATAGACATTTTTACCAAAGACATATCAACCACAAACACATGAGAAGTTGTTTAATACCCTTGCTGATGCAATGCAAAATTCCTGTGTGAAACTACTACACATACAACAGAATCACTGAAACAAGAAAGAGGGAAAAGACCAAGTATTGGCAATTAAATGGAGCCTGTGGAACACTTTTTGCATTTCTGGTAGTGATGCCAACAGCACGTTCACTTTGAAACTGTCAAAAGAGTTTCACATAAATATAACCACACAATTATCATCAGACATATTGACCTCACTCCTCATTATCAAGAAGAAATGAAAATAAACAGCGACCTAATGATGGCACTTAAATCTTCACAACAGCTTTATCCACAGTCGTCCTAAACTCATGCAACACCAATCTCATGCATCATTTGGTAAATAGGTAAACATACATATCTGTAAACATCCAGTGAAATGCTATGCTACTTAGCAACAGTAAGAAAAGTGACCTACTGCTAAAAGAAACATGGCTAAGTTTCAAGTGTTACATTATGAAGTCAGACACAAAAAAGATGTTACCATATGATTCCATTTACATGCACTTCAATTTTTCTTTTTCTCTCTCTTCTTTTTATTTCTTTTTTTCTTCCTTCCATCCTCTTTAAAAATATTTTTATTTATTATTGGATACAGAGAGGAATTGAGAGGGGAGACAATAGAGAGGGAAAAACAGAGAGACAGACCTGCAGTTCTGCTTCACCACTTGTGAAGCTTTCCCCCTGCAAGTGGGGACCAGGGGCCAGAACCTGGGTCCTTGTGCACTATAATATGTGCACTTAACTAGGTGTGCCAACACCTGGGGCCCCTCTTTCTCTCCTTCCTTCCCTTCCTCTCTCTCTTTCCTTTCTGCCTCTTTCTTTACTCCTTTCCCCTTCCTCCCTCTCTCCCTCCTCCTTCCTTCCTTTCTTCCCCCCTTTCTACATACTTGTTCACTTGCAATTTCATCACTCCAGGTTACTTTATTAAAATTAATTAATTAATTAATTATTTTTTAAACAAAGTCTTTTTTTTCCCTCCAGGGTTATTCCTGGGGCTTGGTGCCTGCACTATGAATCCACTGTTCCTGAAGGCCATTTTTTCTCATTTTGTTGCTCTTGTTGTCATTATTGTTGCCACTGATGTTGTTGGATAGGACAGAGAGAAATCGGGAGAGGAGGGGAAGCAGAGAAGGGGAGAGAAAGATAGACACTTGCAGATCTGCTTCACCACTTATGAATCAGGATCCTTACACTGGTTCTTGCACTTCACGCCATGTATGTGTGCTTAACCTGCTGCGCTCCCACCTGACTCCCTCAGGTTACTTTTAAAAAAAATATTTATTCATTATTATTTATTCCCATTTGTTGCCCTTGTTGTTTTGTTGTTGTAGTTATGATTGATGTTGTCATTGTTGGATAGGACAGAGAGAAATGGAGAGAGGAGGGGAAGACAAAGAGGGGGAGAGAAAGATAGACACCTGCAGACCTGCTTCACTGCTTGTGAATCCGGCATGAAGCCCAGCCAGTCTATCTTGGTGTTACTCTCCATCGCACCATGTCATTTCACGAACATCTCATAAAAACTGCAGCAAAGGTGGGTGTGAGGAATAACATCATTGAAAGACTGGTCAGCTCCTCATGGGGTGCGAGCGCTTCCACACTACGATCATCATCTCTGGCATTATGCTATTCCACTGCAGAATACTGTGCCTCAGTATGGTTCCGTAGCCCCATGTCCACTTGGTCGATTCCAAATTATATTCCCCCATGAGGATAATTTCTGGAACCATCCGTTCCACCCTGGTTCCATGGCTGCCAGTTCTTAGCAACATCGCCCCGCCAGATATTCGCCGGGATGCGGCATCATCTAAGTTCATTTCCCACGTCTATGCTCGACCGGACCTGCCAATATACGCGGATATCTTTGCCCACCCTGTCCAACGCTTGACGTCTCATCACCCAATCTGGTCCCCTACGCCTACACTGAACTTCTCTGTTCCAGTCTCTTGGAAACAGAGTTGGCAGTCAGCTGAGGTAAAGAACAAACACCTCATCACAGACCCCTGCAAGCGTCAACCCGGCTTTGACCTAGCACGTTATGATTGGGCCCTCCTCAATCGCTATCGAACAGGCCATGGCCGGTGCGCCGCTATGTTCCATCGCTGGGGAGCCAGAGATGACCCGCACTGCCCCTGCGGCTACAGACAGACTATGACCCACATAGTCAATGACTGCCACCTCTCCAGATTCAAAGGAGGTCTCGAAACTTTACATCAGGCTCAACCTGACACTGTTGACTGGCTACGGAAGAAGGGCAAACGCTAGAAGAAGAACTGCTTGTGAAGCGACTCCCCTGCAGGTGGGGAGCCAGGGGCTTGAACCGGGATCCTTAGGCTGGTTCTTGTGCTTTGCGTCACATGCACTTAACCTGCTGTGCTACCGCCTGATTCCCAACTTTTTATAACTGTTTGTCTATATCCCTATAGATGTTTATGTGGGTGGAGAGAAAGATCGCAGACCAAAGCTTTCTCCATTGCCATAGTGCCTCCTATGTGGTGCCATAGTTCAGATCTAGGTCATATGGGTGATAATGTACATACCCTACCCAGTGTCTCTCCAGCCCATTTCCACGAAATAATAATAATAATAATAATAATAATAATAATAATAATAATAATAATATAAAAATCCTCAAAATTCAAGTGTGAAAAGTACGGGTTGCCAGGGAGCTGTTCAAGCTGTCTTTACTGGGTTTAAGGTTGCCAGCTCGAGAGAAGAGGTTCAGCCACACTGTATCTGGCCAAGTGAGGGTTTTTTTCAGGTGACTTTCTGGCTGCTGGAAGGATCCTACTCTCAGGAAAATGATTCACAAGAGTTTTATTTTGCTCCTTGTATAACTTTGAGATAACATCATTGAACAATACTTTCCTAAGTGATAGGCCTAGTTTATCATTCCTTAGTACTAAAAGACAGGACAAGAGGGCAGACATATGTTGTTAATCAGTACCTTTTTATATATGGCAAGTTCCCACAGAAGGGACTAAGAGGCCATAAAATAATGTGTCTAGGGGCCTGTGGGACTTGTGGTGGGAGGAACTTCATGAGTGTAACGACAGTGCTGCAATGTCACTCCTTTATCTATCTGTCTCTCTCCCTATCTCTCAGTCTCACCTTCTATCTAAAGAGAAGAAAAGAAAAATGCCACCTGGAAGTAATGGAGTCCTGTAGGTGCCAAGTCCCAGAAAGAAACCTGGTGACAAAGATAAGAAAGAAATATATATCTCTATGTGGAGAACAAGATGGGGTCTGTAATGTTGGCTCACTGACACTGCTACTTAGGGGCTCAAAGCCTAACAAGACATTGGTTGAGACTAATATCTAATTTGAGGCATAGAGTCTTCTGAACTCAAATATTTATTATTATGATGATGATTTTAATCATCACTGGGGATCTTCACTGCTCTGAGGTCAATGTTTTAAAGTAGAAAGAGAGAGACAGAGACATATGGAGAGAGGGAAGGACATGAGTGCTATGAAGCTTCCTCATCTGTGGTGGGGATTGGGCTCAAACTTGAGTCATGTGCATGGTAAATCAGCTGTATTGCTGGTCCTTAGTGATTATTGTATTTATTTCTTTGAAGTTGTGGAACGTCAATGACAGCTTGCTTCTTCAAGGCCAGCAGAAGGACATCTCTGTCCTTTGAATCTCTCCCTTCAGGGCAGTGTGTACTTTGGGTTAGGCCCACCTACGACCATTTCCCTTTTGCTTAGTATAGGGTCAGGTTATTAGTGTCCTTAACTGCATTTGCAAAACCCATCATCTTTTTTTATATAACACACTTTGATCATGGAAGTGAAATTCCTTTTATTTATAAGTTCCACTTACTATCACAGGGGACATTATTCACTAGGGACCAGAAATCTGAGATGCCATATTAGCAATTCACCTATTATGTAGGTTCACAATTAGTTTGTAGAATAAATAAACAATTCCCTTTTCCCAAGCTGTGTTTAATGTATTTTATTTGCTACTTTTCCTTTACTTTGTATTATTTTACTTTGCATCTACTGTCATTTTCATTTTACTTTGTATCTACTGTCATTGGGTCTGTACTACTCTGTCCAAGTTTCTCAGGTTGAAAGAGAGAAACAGAAACAGAGAGATAGACAAGGAGAGACACCAGAGTGCCAAAGTTTCCCCAAGTACATTTGTGACTGGGGCTTGAAGGTGTACCCCAAACATGGGAAAGCAGGTACCAGCCCAGGTGAGCTATGTTGTTCTTCATTTTCTTCTTTCATTACCACCCTTGCCTTTGCAATTCTCATTTACTGGTTATGGCCTGCCTAATTCCTTTCTCATTCATGACTTGGTCATTGTCTCAGGCTGATAAAGATTTGGGTTCATCTTCTTCACCATGATGGTTTGTTTATTTATTTATTTATTTATTTATTGGAATAGCAAATACTGTTGGTGCCCTAACATATCCCTTTGTATCTCCAACTTCTGTTTCTCTCTCTCTCTCTCTCTCTCTTTTTTTCCTTTTTCAAATTTCTTTATTGGGGGATTAATGACTTACAGTTGACAGCAAAACACAACAGTTTTTAAATGCATAACATTTCCCAGGTTTGCACATAACAATTCAATCCCTACTAGTTCCTCCTCTGCCATCATGTTCCAGGACATGAACCCTCCCCCTCCCCAGAGTCTTTTACTTTGGTGTAATATACCAACTCAAGTCCAAGTTCTGCTTAGTGTTTTCCCTTCTGATCTTGTTTTACAACTTCTGTCTAAGAGTGAGATCATCCCATAGTCATCCTTTTCTTTCTGACTTATCTCACTTAACATTATTTCTTCAAGTTCCATCCAAGATGGGGTGAAGAAGGTGAAACCACTATTTTTAATAGCTGAGTAGTATTCCATCGTGTATATAGACCACAACTTACTCAGCCACTCACCTGTAATTGGACACCTGAATTGCTTCCAGGTTTTGGCTGTTACAAATTGTGCTGCTATGAACCTCCCTATTTGCAGATGGTTTATTTTTCAACATTCTATGTATAGACATATGTGTACATTCTTGTGAATGGAATCATATGTGCATGTTGTCTGCTGAGGACACCTATTTATTCTTATCCCTTCCCATCATCTGCTATCTCCAAAGATAAACTGGACTCAAAACAAAGCAAATGTGACTCCTTTCATACTTCAATTTAAATTCATGTAATTCCAGATTCAAACAATGCATATTCTACACACACAGGTGCGCGCGCGCACACACACACACACAGCTCCTCCTAAATTCTTAAGTCTATATCCAGAGAGAGAGAAAGAGAGATAGAGAGACAGAGAGACCAATAGACAGTTCTATTATTTATGGAGTTGCCCCTGGTGTAGTCCAAGTGGTGCCAGGAATTGAACCCGGATCTCAAGCATGTATTGCATGTACCTTACCTGCTGAACTATCACTCCTGGTCCTATAAAGTATATTTTTGAGAAGGGGTGAGGCATTGTTTAGAAAAATGGTATTGCATAACACACACTTATTTTCTGTGTCTCCATTCTCTAATGCTTTGTAGAAACACCTTGAAGACATCTCGTACAGTGCTGTATAAGAGTTGTTTCCTCACAAAGTCTACGTAATATTGTCTGGGGTAGGCCTACTTGCAAAGTATTCAGTCACTTCTCCAGAAGCAAGAATTTGTTTGTTTTCTGGTTCTGCCCCATTTGAATTATGTTACAATAAATGTTTCCATACATTTGGGTACAAATAGGATAGATTTCTAGTACGTCAAGTGTGGAGCGTATAGAATGTTTGCTTTTCTAAAAATTTTACTAAATGCTGCCAGATTACTTTCAGAAAAGACTGCAACATTCCACGTTTCCTTTAGAATATGGGAGAATATATTTTCCCCATAGCCTGGCCTGCAACAGGATTTATAGACCGTTTAAATGTTTGCCAGTATTCCAGGCATAGTCATAACTCAGAGTTCAATATAAAAGTTCCTGAATACTTGTGAATTCAAAAATTTTCCATTTCTTTACTGTTTTTTCTTTCTCTCTTGCCTTCTTCTTCTTCTTTTCTTGGTATTGAGATATTCTTTTCTGGGAATATATATTTTTTATATTTATTTATTTTCCCTTTTGTTGCCCTTGTTTTTTATTGTTGTTGTTGTAGTTAATTATTGTTGTTTTTATTGATGTCGTCATTGTTGGATAGGACAGAGAGAAATGGAGAGAGGAGGGGAAGACAAATAAGGGGAGAGAAAGATAGACACCTGCAGACCTGCTTCACTGCCTGTGAAGCGAAGCCCCTGTAGGTGGGAAGCTGGGAGCTCGAACCAGGAGTGGATTTTTTATAAATATAACCTTTTTTTTTTTTTGGCAAATTTGTAAGGATATAAAAACAAGTGCTTTGTGTAGAATTTATTTTACAAATATTTTTGCATATTTATCTCATGTAATATGTAGATTTTGCTTATATAATTTCATAATGTACAAAATTTTAGTGTTCAAATATGTCTAAAGTTTTCTTTTGTATCTTCAAGTTTCTCATTCTTTGTACATTCCCTTTCACATCTATATTCTACTTGTAATATCCCAGAATTTTTGTGTAGAATGTTATTATTATTATTGTTATTTTACAATTAAGCCTTTCTTTTCTTTCTTTCTTTTTTCTGCCCAGAGCACTGCTCAGCTCTGGCTTATGGTTGTTCGGAGGTGGAGGGGCAGCGGGGGCAGGGGCTAATTCTGGGGTATTGGAACCTCAGGTGAGACTGTCTTTGCAAAACCATTATACTATTTCCCCTTCCCTTACAATTAAGTCTTAATGACTTATGGACTTTATGTAAAGTTGGAGATGGAGATCCATTAAATTATTTAATTAATTCATGTCACTGGTGTTTCACACATATATGATTTCACGTTAGGGGCCGACTTTTTCATTTTAAGAGAGAAAGCTACCTGGTGAACCATTTCTCTCTCTTTTAAAAAATATTTTTATTTGGGGGTCGGGCGGTGATGTAGTGAGTTAAGCGCACGTGGCGCAAAGCGCAAGGACTGGCGCAAGGATCCCGGTTCGAACCCCCGGCTCCCCACCTGCAGGGGAGTCGCTTCGCGTGCGGTTAAGCAGGTCTACAGGTGTCTATCTTTCTCTCCCCCTCTCTGTCTTCCCCTCCTCTCTCCATTTCTCTCTGTCCTGTCCAACAACGAACGGCATCAACGATGGTAATAATAATAACCACAACGAGGCTACAACAACAAGCGCAACAAAAGGGGGGAAAATGGCCTCCAGGAGTGGTGGATTCATGGTGCAGGCACCGAGCCCAGTAATAACCCTGGAGGAAAAAAAGAAAAAAAATTTTTTATTTATTCATTATTGGATAGATATATAGAAATTAAGAGTGGCAGGGAGATAGAGAGGAAGAGAGACAAAGAGACACTGGTAGTTCTGCTTCACCAATTGTGTAGTTTTCCCTCTGCAGGTGGGGACCAGGGGCTTGACCGGGTCCTTATGCACAGTAATGTGTGCACTTAACCAGGTGCACCACTGCCTGGACCCTTTGGTGAACTATTTCTCTGGTAACCATTTTAATGTTATCATTAAGAAAAAAGAAATTTGGTGCCAGTGAACAAGCTCAGCATCTTACTCATACATGATACCCTCATACATGGTGTCTCAGTTCTAACTTTCTCATTCTTTTATTTGAAAGGAGAGAGACGAAGAGAGAGGAGAGACATCTCAGCACCACTCTACCATTCATAGAGCTCCCTTGGTAAAATCCATGAACTTCCTATATGGCATCAGGATTCAAACACAGACCTCTGCACCTGTGAGGCCAGGTAGCTCTGAGCTATCTCCCAGATCCTTCTTGATGTTTCCTGTAGATGAAAACTTGTTGTGCTTCACTGTTAAATGGTTCATTCCTTTCAAGTGAACTGAGTATCCCCATTATCTGATGTTACCTGGTGGTTGCTTAGGGGTTCAGCCAAAGATGTCAATTTCTCCAGAAACCCACACTGGGCTCCTACCACAGGATGATAAAATGCTATCTTTCTAATCTGCTTGAGTAAACAGAACGAAAAGGAGTGCCTGTGATTTGCTCTTCCATTTAACTTACGTTCTGTGGCATACATATGTTTGGGGTTGAAGGAAAATGTCCATCGCCTGCTCTCAAGGTCTTTCTGGTTGAATGTGAGGTGCAAGAAACACAGGAGGTACTTGTCAACCAGGGAAACTCATCCCTTCAAGTGGCCATGGCTCCAAAGCTCCCAATAGTAAGTGGAAAAATAGGGGGCTGGGCAGTAGCACAATGGGTTAAGTGCACATGGAGCGAAGCACAAGGACTGATGCAAGGATATCGTTTTAAGGCCCTGGCTCCTCACCTACAGGGGGTTGCTTCACAAGTGGTGAAGCAGGTCTACAGGTGTTTATCTTTCTCTCTCCCTGTCTTCCCTGCCTCCCTTGATTTCTCTCTGTCCTATCCAACAACAACAACAATGGCAACAATAACAACAACAATTAGGGCAATCAAATGGAGAAAACGGCCTCCAGGAGCAGTGGATTCGTGGTGCTGGCATCCAGCCCCAGGGGTAACCCTGAAAGCAGGAAAAAAAAGTGGAAAACTTTTTGAGATTTTTTAACTTCCAAATTTAAAGGAAGTATATCTTCATTTTATTTATTTATTTTTTCATTGGAGGTTGGACTGTATCACAGTGGATTAAGTGCACATGGGGCTGAGCACAGGGACCAGTGCAAGGATCCCAATTCAAGCCCCTGGCTCTCCACCTGCAGAGGGGTTGCTTCTCAAGCGGTGAAGCAGGTCTACAGGTGTCTTTTTCTCCCCCCCCACCCCCCCGTCTTCCTCTCCTCTCTTGATTTTTCTCTGTCCTATCCAACAATACCAACCAGGGCTACAAAAATGGGAAAAATGGCCTCCTGGAGCAGTGGATTCATAATGCACGCACTAAAACTCCAGTGATAACCATGGAGGCAAAAAAAATTATTAGTGATTTAATAATGAGCAATAAGATTGTAAGATCACAGGGTATAATTCCATACAATTCTCATCACCAGAGTTCCGTGTCCAGTTGCTTCCACTCGAAGCTTCCCTAGTCTTTACACCTTTTTGGGAGTATGGACCAAAATTCCTTATGAGGTGCAGAAGGTGGAAGATCTAACTTCTAAAATTGTTTCTCTACTGGACATGGACGCTTGCAGGTCTATCCATACCCACTGCCTGTTTCTATCTCCCTAGTGGGGTTAGGGCTCTGGTGAAGTAAGACTTTGGGACCCTTTGTCGTCTGCCCAGGGAAGTCAGGATGGCGTCATAGAAATGCCTGCAACTTGGCGGCTGAAAGGCAGTAAGATATAAAGCAGGACAATAGTTTAATTAACAGGAACCCAAAGGTAGAAATAGAGCAGATGAAATTAGGGGTCTTTGGGTGGGAAGAAGCTAGGAAATCTATATGAGGCACATTCTTTTTTTTTCTTTTTCTTTTCTTCCTTTTTATTTGTAAAAAGGAAATATTGATAAAACCATAGGATAAAACCATAGGATAAAGGGGTACAACTCCACACAATTCCCACCATCAGAACTCCATATACCATCCCCTCCCCTGATAGCTTTCCTATTCTTTTTTTCTTAAATATTTATTTCTTTCTTCTCTTTTGTTGCCCTTGTTATTTTATTGTTGTAGTTATTATTGATGTCATTGTTGTTGGATAGGACAGAGAGAAATGGAGAGAGGAGGGGAAGACAGAGAGGAGGAGTGAAAGACAGACACCTGAAGACCTGCTTCACCGCTTGTGAAGCGATTACCCTGTAGGTGGGGAGCCAGGAGTTCGAACTGGGGTCCTTACTCTGGTCCTTGCTTTGCACTACCTGTTCTTAACCTGCTGTGCTACCACCTGACTCCCAGCTTTCCTTTTTTTTTTTTTTTTACATTTTTTTACATTTATTTTCCCTTTTGTTGCTCGAGGTCTAGACCCACCATGTATGAGGCATGTTCTAAAGGCCTGTGAAATTAGTAGTTTTTGCTTGAGCCTGATAGCTAACGTGCAGGTGGGATAAAAATATTGTCTGTAAAGATGGTGTCAGAGTTGAGAATAGAACTAGAAAGCTGGATTAGGGTGGAGAGTAACTCCCAAACATGAGGAAAGTATATAAATACCATTAGCTATTAATCACATCTCTCTGAATTAGGGACCATGTGTATTCTTATTTAGCTCTGGAGCCTGTGTGACCTCTGAGCCCCTGTCAATCTGAGTTCACAGTCCATGGCCATAGCTAGGAACATTCCAGGCTGCACTAATTTTAGAATCAGTCTTCCTTGAGTGGCAGAGAAGGCTGATCCTGTTTCACTTCAGAGAGTGGGACAATCCCTACCATTGTTACTCTACAGTGAAGGCAAGGTCCTGGAAAGGCCCACAAAAGGGCTTGTGATGAAATTCCTGAGGGAAGTGAGCAGTGATGGTGGAGAAAGGGATCTACTGAGGTCTAGGTCCATAATATCTATGTGGGAATCCAAGAATTCCCTGACTAGAGCCCCAGATGATGGGGTGGCCTGGTACTGACCAAAAAGACCATCATTAAGTGAGCCACTCTCTTGCCCTTTCTTTATAGTCTTTGTAGTCCTTTCTTTATCTGATGAGGCTAGACTTTCTCCCAGATGTTAAATCTTTGAGTGTCATGTGTTATATTCAAAGAGGCATCGGCTTAAGGGATCTGGTATCTTTATAACTGCAATAATACACTAACTCTTCGAACAAAGATTGGAGAAAGTATTGATTGGGTGGAGGGTGTTTCTAGAACCCTCTTGCCTCCTCACACTTAATGTTTACTGTTTGAAAAAAAGAAGCTTACTTTCACAAAATATTTAAGGGTTGATTGATTCTCCCCAGAAAACTCTTAGTTATTTCTTATGCAAATAATTTCCTTTGAAAATACCCATCAGCTGTTAACTGTTCCTGGGTCTTCATGCATCAATGACTTTGGTAGCTGCTCTCACAAACATCACGTCAACTAATAAAAGACTGTATGGAGTTTTTTCAGAATTTGTCTTTTCACTTTGAAGTTGGTTTTCAATTACTAGCCTGATTTGGCTCCTTTTTTATTATTTTCAAAAAACATTTCTATTTATTTATTATTGGATAGAAGCAGAGAGAAATTTAGAGAAGGAGGGGAGAGATAGAGAGGGAGAAAGACACTTACAGCACAACTTTACCACTCATGAAGATGAAGCATTCACCTTGCAGGTGAGGGCCAGAGGTTTGAACCTGGGTCCCTGTGCACTGTGATGGTGCACTTAACCAGTTGTGTCAACTCCTGGCCTCTGGTTTTATTTATTTATTTATTTATTTATGGTGATTTTTCTGTACCACTCTCAGGGAACCTTATCTGTGAGGGCGTGGAGGTAGTTAGTGCAAGGGAGGTAGGTACTGTTGTGAATCTGCACAGTGGCCTTTGGAGATTAATTTTATAAGTGGAGGGGCCTGGCAGAGTGCACATGTTACCATGCACAAGGACCTGAGTACAAGTTCCCAGTCCTCACTTGCAGGAGCAAAGTTTCATGAGCAGTGAAGCAGTGCTGCCGGTGTCTTTTTTTTTAAATCTCTCTCTCTTTCCCCCTTGCTCTCAATTTCTCTCTGTCTCTACCCAAAAGAAGAAAAAAGAGGCTGTCAGGAGCAGTGGATTTGTAGTAAATGTGATTCTGAAAGAAAGGATCACCCGAGAACGCAAGAAGATAAGATTTGGATCACTCCAAGAACCCACCAAACCATGGGTCAGTACAAACACATGTGACTCATGGACAGAGACAACTTAAGGAGAGATTTCTGGGGCTAAAAGTCTGTACCTACTTGGGAGTGGCTGGTACCAATCTGGCAGTCTGCCAACTGAAGCACCATCTCTGGGCTCAGTTTTATCAACCAAAAGACTGTTGAAGGGAGGAGAATTTAAGTCTTACCGATTTACAACTGTGGATCTTCATTGCTGTTGTCCCTTAGAGGCTGGAATAATAACAAGGAAGCCCTATACTGACATCAGGGATCAGAGAGCTGGCCTGGTGACTCAGGAGAAAATCTACACTCCCAGTGGTAAGGAGGGATTGAGATAATATTGAAAAAACTGCTAATTCCCACTTACTGTGATTCTTATCACTTCCATCCATATTATAGCACATCCATATCTTGCTCCACTCAGTCCAGCCCAGGAAACCTACTTCCATCCCTTTATGGGAGAGCATCACATATGCTCTGCCCTTTGCTTGCTCTTCTTCTGGATATCTGGCTTCCTCACTTCCTGCACACTGTTTGCTGGTGTGTCACCTGTATTACCATTTTATTGGGTTCCTTTTGATTGTTCAGAGTCCAGCCACAGCCCCTTCCTCCTCCTTCTCAGCTCCATCTTTCTCCATCTGACTACTTTATGCTTTGCATATATGGCTTTAGCCTGGATTCACCCAGAAGTGGATCCTGAGACTAGGGGGTGAATACACAGTTTGTCTGATGGTGATCCCTGGAGCTCTGACAGGAGAGTGAAGAAGGAAGATGAGAAGTACTGTTATACGTCCTGTGGGGTGCTGCACAGATGAGCACAGTGGGGCACTAAGGTCCTGTGGGGAATGGATGGGATAGACCTCCTAAGGAAAGTATGAGGTGAGAGAGGGGAGGGAAGACAGTGACATTTCACCAGCCTCTGCTTGTCATTCACTGAGGACCAATTCCCAGGCTGTCAACTACCTGCCTGACATCATAGGACAGCCTCAACTGTGGGAGGAGTATGGAATTAGGCAGCACCATCTTGGGCTGCACTTGCTATCCTGGGCTGTCTCTGATTGTTGTCTCTGTTCTCTGCTGACTGAAACCTCCCAAGTTGGAATCTTCAAATGCTCTGCTTTTTGCTGTATCACTGGGAACCTCAGCTGTACCTTCTGCATAGGTGGCTCTTCTGTTGCATATGCAGTAGATAAATGAATCATAGAAGTCCACTTCCAAAGCTGATGATATTTACACTCTTTAAAGCACCCAGGTTCTAAAGTGAATGCTCATTGCAGACCTGACCTCATTGCTTTCTCAGCGGGTTCTGAAGCTGCTGCCTCCATTTGTCACTGTGTTGGCTTTCTCCGTGGCAGTGGCACTGCAGAGGGGCTGGGTGATGCTGAGAAAAAGCCCCCTTTTCTGGCAGGTTCTTGGCTAATGCTTCCAGAAAGATGTCCTTTGATGTCATGGCAGTCATGCATCCTCGTGGCAGCTGTGATGGTAATAGTCCCAATTACCCCAGCTATCTCACCTTGACAAAGAGCCACAAATTGCTCTTGAGTGCACATTGCTACATCGTTTTGAAACCAGCTCACTGGAGAAGAAAACAACATGTATACACATTTTCTTTTTCTCCTTTTGGCAGAGAAGTTGCAGTCATCTGGAAATACCTTGAAGGTTGTTGAAATGCTTGAGATTCCAAGGGCATAGACTTCTGAGCATCATCTCCATTCCTGAAGTTCAACGTTCCCCCTCTACAACTCCAGGCCCAACACAGGGCCTGGTAGGAGACAGACTCAGAGAAAGAGTGGAGATTGACTGCTGCCCAGGTGAGGCCATCTGGGAGCTGATCCACTGGTCTGTGGAATGTCCCACAGTCTGGATGAGTGTGGCTGTTTTCTGGTGGCGTCATGCCAAACTTTGCTGCCTGGATTGCTGCAGAGGAAGGCTCTGTACAGTCCATCCAGCAAAAATACTCCTGGTGTATTTCCACAGTCATTGACGTCAGCTTTGATCCTTTTTTGTTTTGAACTTTATAAGACAGAAAAAACTTGAGAGGGAAAGGGGTGGAGAAAGAGAGAAAGACAAAGAGACACCCGCAGTACTGCTTCACCACTCGTGAAGCTTTCCTCCTGTAGATGGGGACCAGGAGCTTGAACACAGGTCCTTGTGCATGGTAACACATACAGTTAACCAAGTGTGCCACTGCCTGGCCCCTGATTTGAGCCTTTGTCAATGCAGTGTTCTCTAGCCTTCTTTTCCTCTTTGGATTGTCATGTGTGGCGTGCTCTGGGAGCCTGTGGATATCCAAAGATACCTCCAGATCTTTCTCCCATGGCTTTGGTGTCTCCTGATGGGTCATACCTGAGTTGCTGATTACACTGATGGTTGCGAATGGCGGCCTTCTCCCTCTGTCAAATCTGGCACGTTTACTAGTTAACTTTCTTCTGTGAAGAACAACTTCTAATTTTCAGTACCATATTTGACACACGGATCCTTGATTTACTCCACGCATTCACATCTAGTATCATACTCGTTTGATGTGTAGACATCCCAAACTTTGACCTGCTATTCCAGCTTGTGTTTCCTAGATTTATTTTAATTAATTAATTTTAAAAATATTTATTATTTGATATGACAGAGAAAAACTAAGAGGGGGAAGGTAAGCTAGAGTGGAGAGAGAGAGAGAGAGAGAGAGAGTAGGAGAGAGAGGTGGAGAAAGAACTGCTTTACCACTCATGAATCTTCCTCCTTGCAGGTGGGAACTGGAGGCTTAAACTTGGGTACTGGCACAATATAGCATGTGTGCTCAACCAGGTGCGCCACTGCCCAGTCCATTTCTTTGATTTATCCCTATAATTCTTTGAGTACTTCTTAGTTTTTCAGTATGAGGCAGACCCTTTTAAAAAAAATTATAAAAGGAAATAAAAAGGAGGGTGCATTGTTGTAGGAAATAAATTACAAAAACCAAAGTCAGTGGAGGTCCTGCATGGGATTCTTCTATAAAATGAAAAAAAAGGCTCTAAATTTGGATTGTATAAAAAATAAATTTGGGACAGACTGGGGGTATGGATTGCCTGATAATGCCTGTGTCTAGCGAAGAAACAATTAGAGAAGCCAAAAAGAGTTTTGGTCCATACTCCCAGAGGAATGAACAGTAGAGGAAGTAAACCACAGGGATTTGTATCCCCACTCCACTGGGACCCAAAGCATTTGTCACTAGGAATCTTGTGTTTCTACCAGCAATGAAAGGGAGGCAGATCTGGAAAAACACCAGAGGAAGCCAGGTATGGTTTCTCTTATCTGAGAAAGAAGAGGGAAAAAAAAAGGAAAGACACTTGGAAGTGGCAATAGGTGCAGGGGTTAACTAGAATGGAAGTGAATTAAAAAAATGGGGAACATATATATACGTAGATATAGATAGATAGTTACAGAATCAGCCCATATCAGTGACCTTGGGAGAACTATGATATATAGTTTCCAATGGAGGGGTTGGGATACAGAACTCTGATAGTGGGAACGGCATAGAATTATCCCCCCATTACCTTATAATTTTGTAAATCAATATTAAATCACTAATAAGAATGAATTAATCTTATATTAAGAAAAATATGGGTTGTGTATTAAATGATATTTCTATATCAACACTGAATATGATAAAGGCAAAAATGATTTGAATATTTGTTAGGTGATCATTCCCTCAATGACATTCACACTGAAGTGTTTAGACATGAAGTATCATATTGTTTATACCTTGCTTTCAGGTGCTCTAGGCCCCCAAATGGAAAGAACTCCAGGCACACAGCATCAGCAATGTGTGTAGAGATTGCAGTCAGCATGGCACAGCATTGCCAGCTGGTAGATGAGATAAAGGGAATATGGTAGGCATGTTCTCACTAGCCCCTCTATAGGCTCTTCTGTAGTTTTGACATTAAAAAAATTTTTTATTTATAAAATGGAAACACTGACAAAAATCATAGGATAAGAGGGGTACAACTCAACATAATTCCCACTGCCAGAACTCCATATCCCATCCCCTCCCCTGATAGCTTTCCTATTCTTTATCCCTGTGGGAGTATGGACACAGGATCATTGTGGGATGCAGAAGGTGGAAGGTCTGGCTTCTCTAACTGCTTCCCTGCTGAGCATGGGTACTGGTCGATCCCTACTCCCAGCCTGTCTCTCTCTTTCCTTAGTGGGGCAGGGCTCTGGGGAAATGGGGCTCCAGAGCACATTGGTGGGGTTATCTGCCCAGGGAAGTCTGGTTGGCATCACAGTAGCATCTGGAACCTGGTGGCTGAAAGAAGAGTTAACATAAAGCCAAACAAGTTGTTGACTAATCATGGCCCTAAAGGCTGGGATAGTGCAGATGAAGATTTGGGGGTTTCCGTATTGTAGATAGCTAGTAGGCCTATTTTAGTTATATTCCAAAGGGCCCATGACTATATTAGTGTTTTTTTTTTTTTTTCTGAGCCTGACTTTTTTTAAATTGTCAGTTGGGAAACAAAACAAGATCGAATAGATCAAACGGAGGATGGGAACTGTGGCCAGGAACAGCCCTTTGGCCCTTTGCCTGCCCTGTAAAAATATCCTCTATCACTGCTGGCTCTGAAGAATCAGACAGCTCTTACCAACTAAAGACTAAATCTAGACAGTTCTGAAAAGCAATTGTCTCTCTGTCATTCAGGCTAACAAGGCAAAGAGGGAGGGAGGGAGGGAGGGACAAAAAGAGAAGAAATGAAGGAAGGCAAGATAGAAGGAAGAAAAAAGGGAGTAGTTTATTGATCAATGTGTCGGAGCCAGGTGCTTGTTGGTCACTTTCTTTTACATTATTCATCTATTTCTAGCAGCCTTTTCTTTAAATTAAAAAAATTTTTTTTTATTGCCACTAGTGTTTTCACTGGGGCTTAGTACCTGCACTACAAATCCACCACTCCCAGGGACATTTTTAAAAAAAAATCTTATTTATTTCTATTTTATTTGATTGGACAGAAAGAAATTGAGGGATATATATAAAGATAGACCCCTATAGACCTGCTTCACCACTTGTGAAGCTTCTTCGCTATAAGTGGGGAGAGGGGGTGGTGGGGGAGGCAGGGACCTGAATCCAGGTCCTTGAACATGGTAACTGTTCCCTCAACTGGGTAAACTGGGCCCCCTATTTCTAAACACCTTTAAAAGACAAGAAAATGGATGTTTTGATGAGTCATAAACCAGACCCTTGTCCACCAAATAAAAATGAAGCTTCTCTAATAATGATACCCAGTTAAGAAATTTGATGAGAATAACTAGTCATAAGGAGAAGACATCACAGGTTACCTGAGCATAGAGATTTTCAAATATTGTCCACGGTTTATCTATTTTTTGAAGTGCTTTATTTTATTCTGTATTTTAAAAGTCAGTATCACTCCTAGTAAAAGGCAGGAATCTTGGATGACCAACTGCAGGAAGAACACTTAGTCCAACTTAAGGAACTCTGTATCTTTCACACAGGCAGAAAACTCTGATTGTACCTACTGAAACCACGTTTCTGGACTGGGTCAAACTGGCTTGAGCAGACTTGGCAAGCATGAGAACCTGACTGGCTTTTGTTGGATGGCTTCAATGGAGCTTCTGGTGACTTAATTTGCTTGTTTGGGTGCAATGAGGCAAAAATACTGTCATTAGGCAAAAATACTGTCATTAGGCAGTATTATTGTTGGGACTTGGTGCCTTCATGTCCACTTCATTGTTTCTGGCAATATTTTTTTCTAAAGTCATTTTTTTCTTTAAAAATGTATTTGTATTTATTTATTGGATAGAGACAGAGAGAAACTTAGAGGGAAGGGGGAGACAGGGAGAAAGAGAAAAAGAGAGGCACTTGAAGAACTGCTCTACTTCTTTTGAAGCTTTTCCCCCTGCAGATGGGGACTGGAGATTTGAACCCTGGTTTTTGTGCATTAAAAGGTGTGTGCTTCACTGAGTGTGCCACTGCCTGACCCCTTCCTCCCTCCCTCCCTCCCTTTCTTCCTTCTTTCCTTCCTTTCTTCCCATCTCTCTCTCTCTCTTTCCCTTTCTTATTTTATGATACAAACAGAAATAAGGAGAGATAGGGAATAAAGCTAGAGAGGAAGAGAGGTACCAGCAGCACTGCCCTATCACTCGTGAAGCTCCCTGCTACAGGTGGGGACCAGGGGCTTGAACCGAGATCCTTGTGTGTGATAATGTGTGTGTGCGCTCTACTAGGTGTGCCACCATCACTTGGCACAAATTAAACTTTGTATCAGGAAGAATAATATCTATTGGGCTGAAATGCCAGTAGAGACACACCTGACCTCTTACTTAGCTGAACCTTGGGTTCAGAGAGTGAGTTGGAAAAAACCGGTAATATCCCCTTTAATTGACATGCAGTTTGTAGGAAACCTTTCTGGCAAGACCCTCCCTCATCAGGAAGTTGCATTTTGTTTGTTTGTTTGTTTCACAACAGGAAAGAAGGTCCCTGTGGGCAGTCTGCTGGGGTGAACTGTGGGCAGGTGGTGGATCTAATATGATGGCCTGTGGACTTTGGGGAGTCAATGCCATAGGTAATACAAAAGAACTTTTCCCCTTAATTTGAAAAGTTCTTATGACTTTTATAACATTTGCAGATCATCCTTCTACTGCATTACAGTTTAGTGGCTGGTATACAAAATTCAGGATATTTTACTTAAGGTCTCTAAGTGGGAATATAGTCCATCCTCCCCCCCTTCCATGCCACCTGAGTGTGGAAAGCAAAGATACTGTCACTGACTTAAACAGCGTTCACTGGAGACGCTTTCTGATTGCACTCCGGTAGAGAAGTGAGCAAATCAGCCAATTAAGGCAGCTCCACTAACTACATTCCACATTCAGGCACCTCACTGTTTACTTCCCACAAGGACAAAGAGACTAAAAAGGGAAATAGATCAGCATATCATAAAGGATAAATATCTTCATGGATGAATTAAAATGAAAGGTTTCTTTCTTGATTATTGGAAATAATGTGAGAGGTATGAATTGAGTGAGAATCTGAAATGACTCTCACTCCAAGGCCAAAAGTCAACAGTCTGTTCCCAAAGTTTGTGTCATTTCTTCAGGAAAGTGTTCATTCAGAGCCTACCATGTGTCAGGTACGACATGACAAAACTGGGAAGAAGATTAGAACAAGGAGTATATTAATCAGTCAACCAGATGTGGCAGATCTGTCTGTGTCCCCTGGGATTGGCTGTCTCTGGAGATGCAGATCCCCTCAGATGGAGGGAGATGGATGCGGTGTGTGTAGGCAGAGAGGATGTGCAGGCAGCTGCCACCACCCAGCCCCTATTACTCTGTACAGTAAGGGGATCACCTGTTGCTTGAATTAGAATAAAGTAGTGACTGTTCACTTTACTCTTAATTATATGTATGCCTGCCCCCAAAATAGACAGTTCTATTTATTACAAAGAAATATCCCTTTCCTTATCTAATAAGTGCATCCAGTTAGAGTCAAGTGTCTGAAGTCATTGAACTAGCCTGTATCTGATTTCCAGAGGCAAACAATTTCAGCACCCAGGACAGCTCCTGTAGTGTGCTTAGTAGCTTTGCCCTAAATTCTTGGGGAGGCACAAAATCTCTTGAGATCTTTTGAACATAACTCTCCTTTGATCAAGCAAAGAATGGAGAATGTTGACTGGGCTACAATCTTATCAGAAAAATGCGCAAAAAAAAATTAGTGTGTGATTCATTGTTGGGTTGCTGTAATAATCAGAGCATGCTTACCACTTAACATATGTGCTAAATATGTCTAATATGTAAAAGCTTATTTTTCATTAAATTTACTTTTATTTTGGACCTAGTGGGGGTTGTATTGTTATATGGAAAACTGGAAAATGTTATGTATGTACAAATTATTGTATTTACTGTCGAATGTAAAACATTAATTCCCCAATAAAGAAATTTTAAAAATTTTTAATTTTTCTAGATAAAGTTTTTAGTTTAGAAGAAGTGTTTGAAAGTAGGAGTTTTGGTGCCAACTGCTAGCTAGACAATATTCCTGTCCTTTCTCCTCATCTGTAAAAGGGAATAAAGATAGTATCTAGGGGCCTGGTGGTAGCTAATCCAGTTAAGTGCACATATCAAACACAAAGACCCAGTTTCAAGCCCCTGCTCCCCACTTTCAGGGAGTCTGCTTCAAGAGCGGTGAAGCAGGTCTGCAGGTGTCTTTTTTTCCTATATCTACCTATCCTTTCTCAATTTCTCTCTGTCCTATCTAGTAAAAATTAGAAAGAAAAAAAAAAGAAAGAAAAAATGGATCCCAAGAGTGGTGGATTCATAGGACCAACACTGAGCACCAGAAGAAAAAAAAAAAAAGGACATTATCTGTGGTCTGGAAGGCTAAATGATTTAATGCATGCAGGGAGATGAGAACAGTGCCCAGCCTCAAGTGAATTCCTGGTGTTTGTTAAATAAATCAGTGATCATGATTTCCATTCCTGTAAAGCCTTTAATTTCTTAAGATTCCTTGAGGGCACAAATCTAAACTTCTCTGTTTCATCTGTGCTTACTGTGGGATTAATTAGCCATTTAATTAGGTAACACAGCAACATTTGGAGTAAAAAAACCTCAGAATTAACTAAGATTAGGTGAAACTTTGGTACCCAGTTTAATTGGATTGACCTCATATGAACTTTTTTTTTTTTTTGGCTCCAGCATCATTGCTGGGGCTCAGTGCCTGCACTAGGAGTCCACTGCTCCTAGAGGCTATTTTCCCCATTTTGTTGCCCTTTTTGTTACTCTTGTTGTCATTGCTGTTGTTGTTGGATAGAACAGAGAGAAATTGAGAGAGGAGTTGAGATAGAGAGGTGGGAGAGAAAGATAAATACCTGCAGACCTGCTTCACTGCTTGTGAGGTGACCCCCCCTGCAGGTGGGGAGCTGGGGCTTGAACCGGGATCCTTATACCGTTCCTTGCACACTTTGCACTATGTGCACTTAACCCACTGTGTTACTACCCGACCTCCTCATATGAACTTTTATCGGTTGGGTCATCTCCAGATAATAAAGATAGCATGTCACCATGTGAAGTCCTTGCTGGGAAGGAAGGCCACCCTGGGACCATGAGAAGGGCTTTGGGATACATGATTTAAGTACTGGGCCAACGTATGTGGGTGAGAGTGGGGGATAATAAGGATGGGGATACAGAGAAAGCACAGTAGAAGGCATGATATGTGCAAAGATACTGAGACACTGGAGAGCCTGCTGTGTCCATGTTTGACCCATGTGATCAGGCTTAGGTGGACACAGAAGTGAGTGGGCAGAGGATGGGTAGGTCGGGCCTGGGAAGCCTGGGGTCCAGGCAGCCTCTGGGATGTTTGAAGTAGAATGTTACTGGGGTCAGATTTGTCTCTTTGGACTTTTTTGGTGGGATGGTCTGACTAGGGCTGTTCTTCCCTATCTCATTCTTCACTGTAGCCTGTTTCCTAGAGTGGGAAGGAGACCTCTGTTTAGGTGCTCACAGTTCAGGAGGAACCCTGAGCAGAGAGTCAGGAAATACTCAGCAAGAGCCTCTGGTCAGGGCAGCAGGGGCTCAACAGCCATAGAGCAATGGCACCTGGTTCTGAGGACCAGCCTGGAGCAGGGGTTTGAGGAAAAGTGTTGGGAATACTTCATGTTTTGCTTGTAAACAAAGAGAAAGGCTGGGCCTTGTGGGCAAGATTGGCAGACTTCATCATCATACTACAAAACTTGCATAGGATATAAACTTGTGATAAATGAAGAATATTAAGGAAGGGTCTAGCAGAAAATAGTCCTTTTCACTCTTAGTCTCATCTTCTCATCTTCTCCAGGGATCTGTGCAACATGGAAGCTGAATGTAGGAGAACAGATGATTAAGAATTCATGAATCAGGCATGGCTGGATAGTCCTTTTCTTTTTTGCTTACTTCCCTACTGCAGTTTTTAAGAACCTAGCTTTTTGCGGGCCAGGTGGTAGTGCAGCGGGTTAAGCGCACATAGTGTGAAGCTCAAGGACTGGCAGAAGGATCTTGGCTTGAGCCCCTGGCTCCCCAACTGTAAGGGGATTGCTTCACAAGTGGCAGAGCAGGTCTGCAGGTGTCTTTCTCTCCCCCTCTGTCTTTCCCTCCTCTCTCAATTTCTCCTTGTCCTATCCAACAACAACAGTAATAACAATAACAATAATGGCAGCAAAATGAAAAAAAAAAGAACCTAAATTTATAAACCTCAGCAAAAAAGACTTTTAAAAAAAAACAATAGAGAAGCCATAACACATGTCCAGAGTCATAGAGGTGATGGAAGGACCAGGAAAGGGGGTGTTGGCTGGTGAGCTTCACCTAATGGGAAGTTCTACTTCTGCTCAGACTGTGGCCTCATGAGGGGAATCTTTGCTACAGGCACATCTCCCAGCATATAGCTTCAGCAACCATGGTTTCCATTCCTGTACTGCATTTAAGCTCTTGAAGACAGAAATCTAGACCTCTGTTTCATCTGTGCATATTGTGAGATGAACTAGCCATTCCATTAAGTAACAAAGCAACATTTAGAGTGAAAAATTAGAGTTAACTAAGACTAGGTGAAGCAGTGAGGTCCAGTCATGAAGATGTTTATGAACAATCGAGGGACTGACACAGGACTGCACTCCAACAGGACTCTGCAGCCTGTCCCTTTCGCCTCTCTGGCTCAGGCAAGTCTTTGCTTTCTTGCAGGAAGTCCTGCTTAATGAGATCTTATCTGTCAAGAAGCTATGTATTTGTGTTTCTTCTTGTGCTCATTGTTATAAATTTTGCAGTAAAAATGCTCCTTTTTTGCTCAAAAAAACTGGATTGCTGCTTTTCCATCTTTCTATACTATGGAGGAAATGCTATGAGTTCTTTGTCAGGTAATCAATTACTCTCCTTACAGGATCCCTGAAGCCATCATCTGAAAACTATGGCAGCTGAGAAGTAATACAATGACCACTTTAACGTATTGCCACATGGCAGAGTGAGTTCCCCTCCTCTGCAGGGGCATAGAGCCTGCCAAGTGCCCATGCTAATGACCTCTGGCTTGAAAGGCCATTCCTGACTGTCACTTCTGGGGTTTCACTGTTGACACTGTGTCTCTTTTAGCTCCTCAGAAGTTCTGTAATAGTCTCCAATTAGTAATGCATTCCCCCTGGCTTCCAGCCCACTCTAATTGCTCTGATTTATATCCCTTGATACTACACACACCATACATGTCATGTATACCTCTGTGTGGAGATCTTCTAAGTTCAAGGTCCTGGCACACAACTTCAGGTTGTGTTCAAGTTCATGAACATTCTCAGCGATCAACATTAACATCCCCATTAAGAGGACAAGTATTGATATTTCTTTTATTACTATTTATTTATAAGAAGGAAACACTGACAAAACCATAGGATAAGAGGGGTACAACTCCACACAATTTCCACCACCAGAACTCTGTATCCCATCCCCTCCCATGATAGACTTCCTATTCTTCAACCCTCTGGGAGTATGGAACCAAGGTGCAGAAGGTGGAAGGTCTGACTTCTGTAATTGCTTCCTCACTGAACATGGGCTTTGACAGGTCAATCCATACTCCCAGCCTGTCTTTCTCTTTCGCTAGTGGGGTGGGGTTCTGGTGAATCGGAGCTCCAGGACACATTGGTGGGCTCGTCTTTCCAGGTAAGTCTGGTTGGCATCACGCTACCATCTGGAACCTGGTGGCTGAAAAGAGAATTAATATATAAAGCCCAACAAGTTGTTGACTAATCAAGAACCTAAAGGCTGGAGTTGTGCAGATGAAGATTGGGGGGGGGTGTCCGTTCTATAGCTAGTAGTCATATTTTACTTATATTCCAAAGGGGCTGTGGCTATACTAGTTTTATTTTTCCCTGAGCAGATAACTTATGAGCTTGACAGCATAAAGCATGATACCTGATCAGTATCAGTCTGAAAGAAGAAACCATTTAAGGGGTGTCAGGAAAACATGCATACCCCTTCCCCTCAACCTGTCATTTGACACAGACTCATTTGAGTGTGAAACCGAATCTTTGTGATGGTGAAGTGTTAAAGATCCTGTGTAGTCAAATTAATATACTAGAGCCAGAGAGTAGAAACAGGTTATTAAAGCTACTCTAGTTTGCCCTCTTTCCAAAAGTAAGAAGAAAATAAACAGAAGGTTTAGTTGCAAATGGGAATTCATGCCCAAGTATCTTTGAGAAATGACACAGCCTGAGAAAGGGAAATCTGGGTAGACATCCTAGGTAATTTGGGCTAGTCAACTTTTATTAGCTGCATGATGGTCAAGGTGAACCTCACAGATTCTTCCCCAGTTTATTTATCCTGTTTTCTTGTAAGTGGACCTCAGGGTTGAAACATCATTGAAGTCTCTTGATCAAAGGCAGTTGTTTAGATTCTAGGCTTGCCACCACTGGTGAGGTGGGCAGACCATTTTTCTCCCTGGGTCTCATCCTCCACATTTAAAAACTACACTCCCTATGGCATACTTTGGTGCTTGAGTGTCCAAGATAAAAGCAATCAAGAGATGGAACAAGCCCTGCTTCTGTAGGTGTTTCACAGAGTGCTAATGGGTATCCTGAGAAGTGTTTTGGGGAGAAGAAAGCCTTAAAAGTCAGGATGAATTATACAGGTATCAGACTCGAATGGAACAATAAACTTTCAGATTTGCCATAAGTCTCAATAAAATAGCTCTGAATTATATATTCAAACTCTATATTTTCCCAAGTATGTTACTTTGTCAATTTTGGGACACTTGTATGTACTAATTTGTAGTTCACTAACTGCTGGTGTAATTCATAGTCCTTCCTCACAGAATCTGCTCTAGCACCAGGTAATGAATGATCAAACTAGGTCAATATGGTAATTTCACTTGTTCTTTTTGCTTTTGCTTTGGAAGAAAGTCATGTGACTTGGACCTAGCCAATGAGATTAAATTGGGCAACTCTGAGATGCCTAATTGAAACAGGCATGTGAAGAGTAATTCTCTGTTTTATATTTTTCTTGTTTATCAAGTATTATTTAGAGAAGATATGTTGTCTGGAGGTATAAGTCTGAGGGGACAAGTGTGAGGGAAAAGCAACCTGCTGAAGAAAAGATGGCACAAATGAGGTGCTATGAGAAACAGTGGACTCATGGAGTAGCAGCTGCTAAGAACTAATCAACTAGGTAAGGTAATGAACCACAAAACCCCACAAACTGCCAAAGCACTTCTGAGAAAAAAAGAAAATAAACAGAAGTATATTGTCCCCCAATTTCAGTTTATACTACAAAGCAATAATAATTAAAACAGACAAAATCAACACTCATAAATCTGTGACAACACAAATAAATGGAAGAACATCCCCTGTTCATGGGATGGAAGAATAAATGTTATTAAAATGGCAATCCTGCTAAAAGTAACCTATAGATTCAATGGAGTCCCTATTAAAATCCCAATGACTTATTTCAAGGATATTGAACAATTTATCCAAACATTCACATGGAACTATAAGAAAGCAGAAATAAATAGCAAGATCACTCCTGAGGAAAAAGAAAAAAATAGAGCATCATAATTCTTGACTTCAGTTCAAATTGCAATAGTAGTTAAAACAGTCTGATGTTGGAACAAACATGGATATATGGACCAAAACAGACAAACAAAAATGGTAGAGAACCCACATGTACAGACACACTATATACTATAAAGGAGCCAAAATTTCCCAGTGGAGAAAAAAAAGTCTCTTTAACAAGTGGTTCAGTAGAGCCAAGATGGCGACTTGGAAGCCGCGGCTGGCGTGAACTCCAATAAGCAGCAGCTTGTGACCAGGCATTCTCCGGATAGGGTAGGATATTGGACTGTCAGCAGGAGAGTGAATAAGGGGTCCTAAGGGTGACATCACACTTGCGTTAGAAAAGGGAGGCCAGGGGGAAAAAGAAAAAAACATCTTTTGATTATTTCTGAAGCACACCCCTTCCCCCACCCCAGAACCAGCCTCCAAGGGGTGGACAGCCACTCATAGGAGCCTCCCCACTGAGCTTTTTTTTTTTTTTTTTTTTTTTACCAAGATACCTGGCTCATCAGGAGTGTCAGTCCAAGCCTTTTCCGTTTTGTTTTCCTCTCTCTCTCTCTCTCTCTCTCTCTCTCTCTCTCTCTCTCTCTCGGTTGGAGCTCTATTTGAGTGACAAAGTACCTGACCAATCAGAGCCTCACCCCTGCCTGGGAAAGACTACCTGGAGGTTTTTTTTTTTTGATACTTCTTACAATTGGCTCTTTGCTCAGGCTGCCAGTAGCCAATCAGTAGCAGTCTAAGGTGCAGTCTGACTGTTAGGGTTTTTTACTCTATTCTATTTTATTATTATTATTATTAGTGTATACGTGTGTCCTTCCTCCACCCCTTCAGGTTGACCAGAATGAACTATTGTTGTTTTCTCCACTGCTAGGTAACTGGGTGTCCTGTGAGAGGAACTTGTTTCTCTCTACTTCTTCCCTCCACTCTCCTTTTCCCCTCGTCCTAGCTAATTAAAAAAAAAAATTATTTCCTTTCAATGCTCTTTTTTTTTTCTTATTCTTGTCTTCTTTTCTTCCTTTTTCCTTCTTTGCATTCTGAATTCACTGATACTCATTTATGAATTATTTTGGGGAATAAATCTGACTCAGAGTCGACTTTCTCTCTCTCTCTCTGTGTCTCTCTTCTCTACTTCCCTTTCTCCTCTTTCTATCCCTAGAATTTACAATGGACAATATATTTGCATAATTGTCTATTTTTGCTTTCCCTTTTTTCCTTAATCTTTCTTTTTCCTTTGGATTTGGTTGCTATTTTTTCGTGGACTGGAGGTGTTGTTTGGCTAACTGGTATTGGTTAAACTGCATCAATCCTTGCTTCAGTTACTATTGTTGTAATCTCTGTGGTTGGGGGACTACATTTGTCATAAAGGCATTTAATATAGTGTGGCTTGTACTCAAAACACAACAACTGAAGAACGACAGAACAGGAAAAAAAATCAGTAAAAAAATGGCTACATCAAGAGCAAATGAAAAAGCTACCAAAGTGAATCAAGACAGGAGCCCAGAAGAAACTCCAAATCATTTAGAAGTAACCATAGATAAAAAAGTGTTCAAGTAATAATAAACCTAATAATCACAGAAATGAAGACAACTATGGAGGAAAGGGCTATCAGAATTAGGGAAACAACAAATGAGATCCTCAAGGAAAACAAAAGCTGCCTCAGGGTAATTAGAGAACTGAAAGCTGAAATAGCTGAACTAAAAGGTCAATTAGCAGAATAAGCTAATACTATAACTGAACTGAAGAAAGAAGCTGAGGGAAGGGAAATAAGGCTAACAGAAGCAGAAAACAGAATTATCCAGAGAGAGGATGAGCTAGAGGAAACAAAGAAAGACGTAAAAGAGCTCAAAAAGAGATTGAGAGACACTGAAAACAACAACAGAGACATATGGGATGATCTTAAAAGAAGTAACATTTGTATAATTGGCCTACAAGAGGAAGAAAGAGAGGAAAGGGAAGTAAGAGGAAATTATAGAAGAAAACTTCCCAGACCTAAACAACAGAAAGGACATTAAGAATCAAGAAGTTCATAGAGTCCCAAACAGAATCAACCCAGACCTGAAGACACCAAGACACATAAGTTACAATGAAAAGAAGTAAGGATAAAGAAAAAATCCTAAAGGATGCAAGAGAAAAACAAAAAGTCACATACAGGGGAAAACACATAAGTTTATCAGCAGACCTCTCCATTCAAACTCTAAAAGCCAGAAGAGAATGGCAAGATATCTATCGAGCCCTGAATGAAAAAGGGCTTCAACCAAGGATAATATATCCTGCTAGACTTTCATTCAAAGTAGATGGAGGGATCAAAACCTTCTCAGACAGACAACAGTTAAAGGAGGCAACCATCAGCAAGCCTGCCCTGAAAGAGGAACTAAAAGACCTCTTATAAACAAGAACATCACTATAATACTCGCCATGTATCAGAGCAAATAAAGAATTTTTGAATAATGGAACTACAATACATTCAATCCATAATATCAATAAATGTTAATGGATTAAATCCACCCATTAAAAGGCACAGAGTGGGAGGATGGATCAAAAAACACAACCCAACCATATGCTGCTTGCAAGAATCCCACCTGACCCAACAAGACAAACACAGACTTAAAGTGAAAGGATGGAAAACTATCCTACAGGTTAATGGACCACAAAAGAGGACAGGAACAGTCATTCTCATCTCTGACAAAATAGACTTTAAATTAAATAAAGTAATAAAAGATAGGCAAGGCCATCACATAATGATTAGAGGATCAATCAGCTAAGAAGATTTAAAAATTATTAACATCTATGCACCCAATGAGGGCCCATGTAAATACATCTAACACCTACTGAAAGAACTACAAAAAGACATTAATAGTAATACAATAACAGTGGGAGATTTTAACACCCCACTCTCACACTTAGACAGATCAGCGAAGCAGAGAATCAGCAAAGAAACAAGAGAATTAAATGAAGAGATGGACAGACTAGACTTCCTGGACATTTTCAGAGTTCTTCACCTGAAAAAAACTGGAATACACATTCTTTTCAAATCCACACAGCACATACTCAAGGATAGACCACATGTTAGGCCACAAAGACAGTATCAACAAATTCAAGAGCATTGAAATCATTCCAAGTATCTTCTCAGACCACAGTGGAGTAAAGCTAACATTTGAGAACAAAAATAAAATTAATAAATGTCACAGAATTTGGAAACTCAACAACATGCTGCTTAAGAACCGATGGGTCAAAGAGACACTCAGGCAAGATATTCAAATGTTCCTGGAAACAAATGAAAATGAAGAGACAAGCTATCAAAATATTTGGGACACAGGTAAAGCAGTACTGAGAGGAAAACTCATAGCCATAAAATCACATATTAGAGAACAAGGAAAAGCTCAAATAAATGACCTTACTGCAAGCCTGAAGGACTTAGAGGAAGAGGAACAAAGGAACCCTAGAGCAATCAGAAGGATGGAAATCACTAAAATTAGAGCAGAAATAAACAACATCGAAAATAAGAGAACCATACAAAAGATCAATGAAGCCAAATGTTGGTTCTTTGAAAAATTAAACAAGATTGACAAATGCCTAGCCAGACTCACTAAAAAAAAGGGAGACAACTCAAATAAATAGAATCGTAAACGATAGAGATGACACAGAAATCCAGAAAATCATGTGAAACTTCTAGGAAGAACTATACACCACCAAACTAGAGAATCTGGAAGAAATGGAAGAATTCCTAGAAACATATGCCCTTCCAAAACTGAACCAAGGAGAATTACAAAACCTAAATGCACCAATCACAGACAAAGTAATCGAAACAGTTATTAAGAATCTTCCCAAAAACAAAAGTCCTGGACCAGATGGCTTCACAAATTCTACAAAACCTTCAGGAAACAGTTAATACCCATACTTCTAAAGATTTTTCATAAGATCAAAGAAACAGGAACACTCCCTTCCACCTCCTATGAAGCCAATATCACCCTGATACCAAAAGCAGATAGGGACACAGCAAAAAAGGAAAACTACAGACCAATATCTCTGATGAACATAGATATCAAAATATTAAACAAGATCCTGGCCAACGAGATACAGCAGTATATCAAAAAAATTGTTCATCACGACTAAGTGGGATTTATCCTTGGAATGCAAGGCTGGTTCAACGTACGTAAGTCAATCAATGTTGTTTACCATATCAATAAAAGCAAAACCAAACACCACATGATTATCTCAATAGATGCAGAGAAAGCCTTTGACAAAATCCAACACCCATTCATGCTCAATGTTGGGAAATGGTAAGGATGTGGTTGAGCTTGGCAGGGCTTTTTCTGAGGGCCATGCCCATCCTGTCAGTCTCTCTCTCTGCTGAGGGGTTGAGTGAGGTGGGACAGTACTCCTCAAGATTTGCCTCATCTTATCAGACTCCCTGCCTCACAAAGCACCCTGCACTCCTGATACTATGGCCTGCTTACTTATTATCTACATAATCATTGTTTTGCCTGAAAGATCCCCACCCATTCCATTCCTTTGATCTATCTTCTTTCTACCCTCAATACCCTCCCTGCCTGCAGGATATTATTAATCCTGCCAGTTGAAACCCTTGCAACAGTTGCTAGGGAAGTTCCTACTTTTCCCAGACCCCTTTTGCCTTTCTCCTCTTTCCAAACCATGTCAAGCCATTTCCATTCCTGAGTTGCCACTTCCGGGTCTGCCTTTTAAAAGCCTTGGTTCTCTGATCAATAAAGAACTGAATCACTTCGCCACCATGAGCTCTGTTCATGAGTCATCTCCCTTGTGTTGTTGAGTGAGTAGCAGCCCAGGCTGGCTCCAGTTGCTTTCTCTCCAACCCAGAGAGTACACTCCCAGGAAGAGGCACCCCTACACTAGCCTAGCAGCTCAAAACACTATGAAAAATGGGAACAGATGTGAAATTCCTCAAGATAGTGGACTCCATATATAGCAAACCTATAGCCAATATCATACTCAATCGACAGAAGCTGAAAGCATTCCCCCTAAGATCGGGGACCAGACAGGGCTGTCCACTATCATCGTTACTCTTCAACATAGTATTGGAAGTTGTTGCCACAGCAGTCAGGCAAGAGAAAGAAATAAAAGGAGTACAGACTGGAAGGGAAGAAGTCAAGGTCTCACTATTTGCAGATGATATGGTAGTATACATAGAAAAACTTACAGAATCCAGAAGAAAATTTGTCCAGGTCACTAATTGTCAGAGAAATGCAAATAAAGACAACATTGAGATACCACCTCACCCCTGTGAGAATGGCATACATCAAAAAGGACAGCAGCAACAAATGCTGGAGAGGCTGTGGGGACAGGGAAACCCTTCTGCACTGCTGGTGGGAATGTAAACTGGTTCAGCCTCTGTGGAGAACAGTCTGGAGAACTCTCACAAGGCTAGACATGGACCTCCCATATGACCCAGTAATCCTACTCCTAGGGATATACCCCAAGGACTCCATAACACCCATCCACAAAGAAATATTTACACCTATGTTCATAGCAGCACAATTCGTAACAGCTAAAACCTGGAAGCAACCCAGGTGCCCAAAAACAGATGAGTGGCTGAGAAAGTTGTGGTATATATACACAATGGAATACTATGCAGCTATTAAGAACAATGAACCCACCTTCTATGACCCATGTTGGATGGAGATTGAAGGAATTATGTTAAGTGAGCTAAGTTAGAAAGATAAAGATAAGTATGGGATGATCTCACTAATAAACAGAAGTTGAGAAAGAATAACAGAAAGGGGAACTCAAAGCAGGATTTGACTGAATTTGGAGTAGGGCACCAAAGTAAAAACCCTGGGTTGAGGGTGAGGGTGGATGTTCAGCTTTAACTATCTATTATCTTTTTAACTATAAGAAAGCAAGAACCTTCCATTTCCTCTATAGAGCCTATATTTCCCCCAGTCCTGGAGCCTCTAGGGTGGGGCATCTGCTGATCCCAACCTAATCAATGCAATGAGTACCACCTCATCATGCTTCACTTCTGACTGTGTCCAGAAACGTAAGGTATGGAATGTCAATCCTTTGCCCTCATTACTCGGATGAGACTTTTCCTTTCATAGTATTATCAAATTCCATTCCAGGATGTTCACTTCCTAACAAAGTCCCAAAATCTAGATATAGACCAGGTCCCATATGATAGAGCATTTGTTCACATGTATCCATAAATTAGAGCAAAATATATACCTGAAAGCAAAAATACACAATAGTCTGTAGTGAGTCAGTATAAAGTTCATAATGAAACAGTGTCTACTCAGACTTAGATACCTTCCTCACCTACTTCCTATTACAGTTCTTTCACTCACTGCAAAGCTAACCTCATCAAAGCAAGGACTGCAAAAGCTGAATAAGGGCAAGAGACTGGCATACTTTAAGGATGACTCTTTAGTCACTATCAGGCAACTCCATTCAGCTAGGGCTCTAATCTGGGAGTCCTGAGATTCCCAAACAGACTTGATGGGCCTAGACCTTGAATAAATCCCTCTCGCCATTGTTAACAGTCATTTATATCAGGAACAACACAATAGACCCCTTTGTGGGCCCCCATAGGACCTTGTCCTCAACCTGGATCAACAATAGTAGACAATGTTCCATCCTCTGAAGTGAGGCTGGACAATATACTCTATGCTACACCTGAGGAAGATGGATCCTGATATTGGGGCAGCTTGAAATGTTCCTACTTATGACCACAGAATGTGAGCTCAGATCTAGAGGGATGCAGAGGTCACATAGGCTCCTAAGCTGAATATGGGCCCCAGATAAGATCAAATCTATGGGGTTTACAGTCAATAATATTTATACATCTTTCCCATATTTGGGAGCTACTGCCTTCCCTGATCCAGCTTTCTGCTCCTTCTGGCAGCCACGACACCATCTTCCTGGACAATAATTAGGATCTACCTGCATATCAGATTTCAGGTTCAAGCAAAAAAAAACAAAACCCACTAGTATAGCCACAGGCCCTTTGGAATATAACTAAAATATGCCTACTAGCTATCTACAAAACGGAGGACCCCCACTCCCCCAACTCTGTATCTGCACTATTCCAGCCTTTTGGTCCATGATTGGTCAACAATTTGTTTGGCTTTGTATGTTAACTATCTTGCCAACCACCAGGTTCCAAATGCTAGCATGATGCCTACCAGACTTCCATGGACAGACATCCCCACCAATGTGACCTGGAGCTCGCTTCCCAAGAACCCTTCCCCACCAGTGAAAGAGAAAGACAGACTGGGAGTATGGATTGACCTGTCGTCACCCATGTTCAGCGGGGAAGCAATTACAGAAGTCAACTCTTCAACCTTCTGCATCCCAGAATGCTCTTGGGTCCATACTCCCAGAGGGTTAAAGAATAGGAAAGCTATTAGTGGAGGGGATGGTATATGGAGTTCTGGTGGTGGGAATTGTGTGCAGTTGTACCCCTCTTATCCTATGGTTTTGTCAATGTTTCCTTTTTATAAATAAAAAATTTAAAAAATCAAAACAAAACAAAAAAACACAAGTGGTGCAGAGTAAATTGGACAATCACATGTAGAAAAATGAAACTAGCCCACAAATTAAAACCATGTACCAAAGTTAACTCAAAATGGATCAGAGATCTGGATATTAGACCTGAAATTGTAAAACACATAGAAGAATACATCTGTGAAATAGTTCAGGATCTTAGCATTATAGATGTATTTGGAGGTTCCATCCCATGAGGAAGGGAAACAAAACCAAGAATGAACAAATAGTACTATATAAAAATGATAAGCTTCTATACATCAAAAGAAAATTCCATAAGGAAAAACAGAAAACTCAACAAATGGGAAAATATATTCACACTCAACATTTCAGACAAGTGGTTGGTATAAAACATCCACAAAGAACTCATACAGCTCAACAAAAAGAATATATATATAAAACTGAGCAGAAGATATGAATAGATGGCTCTTTAAAGGAGAGATACACATGGCCCACGGACATATGTAGAAATGCTCCAATTTACTCATCATTTGTGAAATGCAAATTAAAACCACATTAAGATTACACTTCACACCTGTGCTAATGGGCTTCATCAATAAAATCAGAGAGGATAAGTGTTGGAGAGGCTGTGGAGAGAGTGAGGAGCTCTACTACACTGCTGGTGGAAGAACAAATTGGTGCAGCCATTAGGTAGAACAGTATGGAGAATCCTTAAACAAATACAAATGGAGATACCTTATGACCCAGCAATTCCACTTCTAGGAATTTACCCAAAAGACATAATAATACCGATTTGAAGAAATATATGCACCCCATGTTTATAGCAGTTTTATTCACTTGTGAAACCATCTGGTCCAGGACTTTTGTTGTTGGGGAGATTCTTAGTAACGGTTTCAATTTCTTTGTCTGTGATTGGTGCATTTAGATTTTGTAGTTCTTCTTGGTTCAGTTTTGGAAGTGCATAGGTTTCTAGGAATTGTTCCATTTCTTCCAGATTCTCTAGCTTGGTGGCATATAGTTCTTTATAGAAGTTTCGCAGGATTCTCTGGATTTCTGTGGTGTCAGTTGTGATATCTCCTGCATCGTTTACAATTCTATTAACTTGAGTCTTCTCTCTTTTTTGTTTGGTGAGTCTGGCTAGGGGTTTGTCAATTTTGTTTAATCTTTCAAAGAACCAACATTTGGCTTCACTGATCTTTTGTATGGTTCTTTTATTTCGATGTTGTTTATTTCTGCTCGAACTTTAGTGATTTCTGTCCTTCTGGTTGCTTTAGGGTTCCTTTGTTCCTCTTCCTCTAAGTCCTTGAGGTGTTCAGTAAGGTCGTTCATTTGAGCTTCTTCTTGGTGTTTAATATGTGATTGTATGGCTATAAGTTTCCCTCTCAGTACTGCTTTAGCAGTGTCCCAAATATTTTGATAGGTTGTGTCTTCATTTTCATTAGTTTCCAGGAACATTTGAATTTCCTGTTTGAGTGAGTCTCTGACCCAGTGGTTCTTAAGGAGCATGTTGTTTAGTTATTCACAAGCGCAAAAACTTGGGAACAACCAAAATACCCTTCAACAGAAGACTTGATTAAAAAGTTATGGGGCATATACTCAATGGAGTATTACTCAGCAATAAAAAGAGATGATATTATGTCTTTGGGATAAATTGGATGGAACTGGAGAAGATTATGCACAGTGAGGCAAGTAAGGAGGTAAAGGACAACTACAGAGTGGTTTCACTCATATGTGGAATATAGAGAATTGAACATATGAATGTGGGGAAAAATGACAACCTAAGATTAGTGGTTTTCTATGAGGGTGGGGATTAGGACATAGACTTTTGATGACAGGAGTGGTGAAAGAAAAACCAAAGAGAGTATATTGTAAACCATTAACTCCTCAATAAAAAGAAAGAATTTAAGATTAAATTATCCACTTTGCAAAAAAATACTTATAATAGCTTGGTACATGAAGAAAAATGGATACTTAGATAAACAGAACAGAGTCGAGGAGATATATAAAAAAATATATATCCACCTAATATATGAGAAAGGGGGCAAAACCATTCAATATGGAAAAGAATATCTCTGTAACAAGCGGTGCTGGGAAAACTGGAAAGTCACACGTGGAAAAATGAAACTAGCCCACCACTTAGCATCATGCACCAAAACCAGATCAAAGTGGATCAAAGACCTGGACATTAGACCAGAAACTCTAACATACATAGAAGCAAACATTCCCCATCTTTGTCTCACCTTCGGTGGAGCTTGAAGGAGTAGTGTTGGGTGGGATGAGTCAAAAAGAGAAGAATGAAGTACTGGATAACCTTACTCATAGGAAGAACTTAAGAGAAAGAGACAAGGAATACAAAGTAAAATTTGGACTGGGGTTGGTGTGTAGCACCAAAGCAAAGGGCTTGGGAGGGAGGGAAGACAGGGATCTTGGGTAGAGTTTAGGGTCCTAAATTGGGGGTGAGAGTATTTTACAGACATATACTACAGGGAGATGGAAAGTATACCCATGTGTCAAGAGCTATATTGCTGACCACTAACCTTCCCCCCCAGTAAAGTAAAAAAGAAAAACAATGGACTCATGAACATATGGCATCAAATTCTTTACTGAGAATAATTTATACCTCCAATTGTTTTCAGTCTGGGAAGAACCATCTCTTTCCTTGATCCATACTTACACCAGCAGGTGCCAAGTAGGTTCCCAAGAGTCTCTTGGCTTCCAGATAAGAGCCCTTTTCCTGCCCTCCACACCTCAACCAAGCTATACATTGGGAGCTCCACAACTCTCTGTGATCTTAGAAAAGACCCCCCCTCCACCTTTCTGATCCTAAACATGCAACTTCATTGGCACATTCTATCACTAGACCTTCAGAATTAATCCTGCCAGGCTTTCTATTTCCACTTAAGTTGATTTTGACATAAGATCCAGGACTCCTAGGTCATCCTTTACCCCTGAATCTTCTTTCTCATCTCAGTCACAGCACTTGTAATGGATTTTTATTTTAGTCTGAACACATGACACTCCATGAGGGTTTGTGATTACAATCTAATTCAATTGTAACTTCAAGATTTAATTCCCCCCAGGTTGGATCTCAAACTGCCCAGAGATAATATTTCTTTTCTTGAAACACTGTGTAACCCCATGCGAAAAAAAAAAAAAACCCTGTTTCTCTGCTTGGTTTTCTCCATAACACTCCTCTTTTCTTCCTGGGTTTCAGCCAGGATCCCAGATGTGGTAACCCAGGTCTCCTAGCAGAGCCAGAGACCAGCCTGCAGAGTGGGAGGAGCAAGTCCAGGGTGTCTGGAATGAGGAAAATTGAGTATAGTGAGGTGGGAAATTGGAATGGAGCATAGAGCTGGTGGTTGCCACACGGGGAGACAAGCAGCCACTTTGTCACATGTACCATCTCCAGACCAGCTATGCAGAAACATCACCCTAGCCCAATCTACCTGGGCAAGGCAAGGAGTGGACATTTGCCACTGGTTCTGTTCATCTCTTGTTCCATGATGTCAAAGGTCAGCTTCAGAAATGCTCCCTCTCGCACCTGAACCCCACCATAGTACAGTGTTGCTATACTTTCTATCCACAGTGGTTGAGAAGTCAGACCACACATTTGCTTTGGGGATACCTTGCCTGAGTTCAGAATTGGGGCAGGGAAGGATCCAGACACTTGGGGTGCAAGTCTCAGGGATGGTGTAAAGACTTGAAATCCAGATGTAGTGTTACCTAA
This sequence comes from Erinaceus europaeus, assembly GCF_950295315.1. Taxonomy (NCBI): domain Eukaryota; kingdom Metazoa; phylum Chordata; class Mammalia; order Eulipotyphla; family Erinaceidae; genus Erinaceus; species Erinaceus europaeus. Next base: position 49,883,513 of record NC_080162.1, on the reverse strand, counting down.
TTCACTGGCACCTGGGTTTTTCCAGGCTGCCAAAAACCCACTTCTCACCCCAGAAATGCCCTGCACTCCAGGGCAAGGCTTCCTCTCCCACTGCTCCACACTAGCCAGGCCATTATATCCCACTTGGTCTTCAACCACTGCCTTCTCTCTCTGACAGTTTGGGGAACTGCTCAATGAGACAACCGCAGCCTCCCTCAGGAAGCAGAACCCTTTCCCTCTTATTACTACACAGCCTGTCTGCCTCTCACAGCCCCATGTCTGCTCTGTTTCCCGGTGTCACCTCAGAGTGGTTCTGCCCAGCATTCATTGCTCTCTCCTGGGCTTTATGTCTGTGTGACTAATAAGCTGTTGTCAGTCTCCCCCGTCCAGTAGCAGGTGTTGATACTATGTGTGCAGTTATCTGTTTCTATTGGGGTCAGGATACCTCCACCTATGAGCTGACAGAAGACCATGAGAACCAGAAGAAGCCTGTGGACCCACACATGGCAGTTTCTGTAGTGGAGTCAGGCGAGGTTGACAGAACTTGAGCTGACACATGACATGAAACCAGCAAACATCCCTCATATTTTGCATCTCTATTTGGTTCTCAGTTTTTCTCTACTAAAAAAAAAATAATTCCCTAAGTATTTGGGGCTTTCTTCCCCTCTCCCATTATATCTCCTGCACTAGGAGTGACTAGTTTAGAAAGACCATAAAGATATTGTAGGTTCTCAGTAAATATCTATGAGATGAAAAAATGTGCAAACCAAACAAAAAACCACCTCAACTGAGAAAGGAAAAGAAAGATGTAGGTTTGTGGCAGGAGTCAATGTTTTATTTATGTATTTATTTTCATGACCTTGGAGAAAGCTAAGTGGAGCCATTCTGCCCTGAGCTGGAGCTCCTTTTCTCAATCAGCTATGTTATACCCCCCCACCCCTCCTTATCACACCCCTGCCTCTTTGCTTCCCCTTGAAAAGCTTTCACACATGCTGCCTTTGACCCAACCAATCAACTTGTTCTGTCTCTTTCATCAATCCCAGGCTGTCATTTTAAGTGAGAAAGATTACACAGTCTGAAATTGCTGTTCTTTATACAATTATTTTGCCCATTTTTCCCCTTCTCCTCCCCTCCCTTCCCCTCCCTTGCCCTCCCTATCCCCTCTCCTCTCCTCTCCTCTCCTCTCCTCTCCTCTCCTCTCCTCTCCTCTCCTCTCCTCTCCTCTCTTCTCCTTTTCACTCTTCTCCTCCCCCTCCTCTCCATTTTTTCTTTTCTTTAAATTATTACTAGGGTTCCATGCTTGCATGATGAGGGAAGGGAGAGATGGAGAGGGAAAGGGAAAGAGAGACACCTGCAGCATTTCTTCACCTCTTGTAAAGCAGTCCTCACATATGGGGATGCATGCACTCTATCAGGTGTGCCACTATCTGCTCCCAGTTTTGCCTGTTTTTCATGAGCCCTGGGAGTTGTGTCAACAAAATGGGGCTTTATGTGCTGATCACACCTCTATGGGCAGCAAATCTATGGGATAGTTACCATCTAGTTTTGAACTCTGAGCTGCTTATAAATAAATCAGAACCTGTGGATATTCCTTTTTTGGAAACTATAAAGGACACTTAATTGCAATGATTCCGAGATGCACCTTTTCCTTAAATATCAATTTAATTGTTTATAATCAAGACACTAGAGCATGTCACCACTATTTAATGTGGTGCTGAGGGTTGAAGCCAGGCCTTGCTGCAACTGAGTCACTTCTCTGTTCCCCCAAATGTATTTTTTCTTATTAATCTTGTTATGACATAAAATATATGCAGCTTTATCATTTCGTTAAAATTTAATTGCCAATGTTTTTCATTTACATAAGGATGACTCACCCAATCAATTTCATTTCTGAGGTGTGCAGTGCAGAACCATTTGCCACTGACTGGGCATGAAGGTGCTGCCTTGTGGGGTATGTGTGCGTGTGTGAGGGAAGCCCTGAAAATGTCAGGTGAATACTGTTCACCTGATGATACCTTCCATCATGAACACTGAGGAGGAAAGGTCCCCTCTTGTACCCTGAGCCTGGCTTCTCTCTCCCTCTCTTCTAGGATTTTGCTTTGAGTAGGTGAAGATAAGAAGAGGGTAGGAAGGAGGACTCTTTCTCAGGGTAATGTCCTGACCAATCAGTTCTGATGAAAGGTGCTGTCCCTATGCCTTTTGGTTTCCTGTGGTTCCTGCCTGGTCCTTCTTGACACACACAGTCTGTGGGCCCTAGAGATCCTTTGAAAAATCCCACGATCTGCATGTCACTCAGGTATGTCTCTATTGCTTATTGCCAAGAACTTTGACTGCCCCATAAACCATCTGGCTATCCAGGTGAACACCCATTTCTCCTTTCAGAAGACATGACAACCCTCTGGGACTTGCTTTCACTGACATCTCTCTTTTGAGACCTGAGAGACTGTATTTCAGACAGAAACAATAGTGAGTCTCCATGTGGTATCTTCTAGTTGTAGACACTCATTTAGACAAGTTGGATCTAAGGAGGTAAAGCACTGCAGGACACAGGTCCTACAGAGCAAGCAGGAAGTGGGAGGTAGACTGAATCTCTTAAGGGCAGGAACATGACCAGGGCAGCCAAAAGGAAATCGAGTGATCACTCTTTCCCTTTCCTCTGAGTCTCATGTGAAAGGTCATTTACTCATCATCTATGGTCATCTACTTTCTCTGTTTTTACCTCTCTGTGGGTATGGCTGTCAATGACTGGCCCTTGGCCACCTAGTGTATGCTTTTTTTTAAATTAAAAAAATTAAAGACTTATTTATTTATTCCCCTTGTTGTTTTATTGTTGTAGTAATTGATGTTATTATTGGATAGGACAGAGAGAAATGGAGAGAGGCGGGGAGGCAGAGAGGGGGAGAGAAAGACATACACCTGCAGACCTGCTTCACTGCTCGTGAAGCGACTCCAGTGCAGGTGGGGAGCCAGAGCTCTAAGCAGAATGCTTAAGTCTGTCCTTGTGTTTTGCGCCATGTGCACTTAACCTGATGAGCTACCACCCGACTCCCTGGTGTATACTTTTTTATTTCAATAACTTTAAACAGATTCTGATTGGCCCTGAGCAGGTCAGGTGCTCTATTCTTGCCCAACAGCTTGTGACAGGAGTTTCCATCAAACATGGCTGCCGGACCTCTTTTTCATATTTTCCCATCTCGGGGCGGGGATTGCCATTCTACTAGACCTGTCGACACCCAAGACAAAAGAAAATCAGCTCACCCACACACCACATAGACTGATGCCAGTACAGGGCCGCCAAAGCCAAAAGCAGTCATTGCCACAGAAAGGAGAAGGTAAGATCACAGGGAAAAATGGAGCCAGGGAAGGAGGAAGCCATTCTGGGCATGGTAGACTGGTGGGGAGCCAGGATGTTCTAGGGCAGTGAGGAAGTTTGAAGTGTTTTAGGGAGGGAAGTTGCACTGGAGGTTACTGTGTGTCCCAGGAATCTCAGTAAATTCATAGTTTGAATGTTAAGAATATATTTGTGAAGTAGGTTGGCACCATGTTAGTATCTGGGGATACAGAGTTCTGGTGGTGGGAACTGTGTGGAGTGGTACCCCTCTTATTCTATGTTTTTTGTCAGTGTTTCCTTTTTATAAGTAAAAATTTAAAAAAAAGAAAAAATATTTGTGTTGTGCTGCGCCATGGAGAAGAGAGACAGGAGGTCCGGAGCGAAGAGGGAACACAAATCTTTATTTGCGCTGGCACCTCAGAGTTGGGTGTGAGAGAAGCAGGTTGGGCCATGTGGAGGTAGCAAAAATGGCCGCCTCACGCAGTAACCTTTCCTGCGTCTAAACACCAAAGTGAAGCACCAACAAGAGAGAGAGGTGCGGAAGAAGAAGGGCTTTTATGGGAGCAGCTCTCACGAGAATGGGAAGGGGGAGGAGTAGCCACAGCACTCCAGGGTAGGATAACAACTCTCGTGAGAATGGGAAGGGGGAGGGGCAACCAGAGCACCACAACCATTGCAGGGAATAGACAATGCCCCGAGGGCACAACATGGCGTAACAGGCGCTCCGAGAATGTCCCAACTCTTGCAGGAACTAGCAATAGCCCAAGGGGACAACATGGCAGATGTGACTGCATCTGCACAATTTCCCAGCATCTCCCCCTTTCCTTTTATCTAATGGCCAGGGCAACAGTCTGTAAAGTCTATGAACTACTCAGGGTCAGTCTATGAAAAACCAGCAACGTGAAGGGAAGGAAGCTGCTGTAAAATTATCTAAAGCGTCCAAAGGGTATACCAGCAAGTCCGATAGAAGTCTCAGTCCAAAGTAGGCGAGTAGGGGGAGAAATGGCAGGGGATGAAATGCTGCATGAGGAAGGTCAGCCACTGGAATTCCGCTTTTCTGTGGAGAGTGAGCTGGAACTGCCAAAACGTGACAGACAAAGCAGAAGCAGGAAAGGCAGACAGGCAGTAAAAAAGTTCTGTTCTTGGAGTCTGTGAATCAGGTTCTTCAGATCGTGTCAGGTGACATCTAGGGTTTCGGGGGGGGGGTGTGTGCCACTGTAGTCGTGCCATCTAGTGGGTGATGTCAGGGTGTGCAGGGGTCCAGATGTTTTTTTCCGGATTTCCTGTGGAAGAAACACAAGCAATCTGCTTCTCATGGTTAACAGGGCATCTGATTTGAATTTTTTATAGAAAAAGAGGTTTGGTGCCTTAGCCAACTGAGTATTGGGGGATGTATCTTTCCTATTTATTTATTATTATTATTTATTTGTCATGGTAATCAGCCATTATCTGGAAGGTCTTGGGTGATTCATGGGGAAAAAAAACTTATCTTTTAACAAAGACTCTTAGGTGTAGGGAAGCGGGAACTTATCTTTTTTTAAAAATATTTATTTATTTATTGCCTTTTGTTGCCCTTGTTGTTTTATTGTTGTAATTATTATTGTTGTTGTTACTGATATTGTGGTTGTTGGATAGGACAGAGAGAAATGGAGAGAGGAGGGGAAGACAGAGAGGAGGAGAGAAAGAGAGACACCTGCAGACCTGCTTGACTGATTGTGAAGAAACCCCCTGCAGGTGGGGAGCCAGGGGCCTGAACTGGGATCTTTATGCCCGTCCTTGCACTTTGCACCATGTGTGCTTAACCTGCTGTGCTACCGCCCGACTCCCAGGAACTTATCTTTTAACAAAGACTCTATGGCCACGCCAATAGCAACCTTGAGGACACATGTAGCTCCCCACATGTCTCCCTTTCTTATATATATATATAAGGGTGCATGTTTTGATGTTTGGCAGATTTTATTTTGTGGCAGGGTGGACTGTGCCTGTCTTAGGTTGGGGATCAGCCTTCCGTCTTACCCGCCATTGGAACACCTGGTCATTTTTGCTCAGTAGTACCAGGTGCTCTGTCTTAGGTTGACTGGATAGCGCTAGTTTCCCCTTTACCCGTCATTGGCTAGCCAGCCCTCTACATGGTGGATGTTCTGATGGAGGGGGGGCAAATCCTCTGCAGCAACTCCATATTCTGCCATGTCCAGTCTATGATAGTGAGCTTGTATAGGTTGCATCTTTATGGCATCAATCTGTTGCTGCAAAAAGGCCATGAGCTTGTTAAGAATTATAGGACCTACTGTGAGCAGAAGAAGTAAAACAAGCAAGGGTCCCACAACTGTGGGTAGCCAGGTAAGGAAGGGGGAATTTATCCATTGGTATGAAGAGGTGGGAACATATCTCAAGTCTAAGGGAAGCAGTCAGTGGATGTGATGTCCAGGGGAACAACCATTTGTCTTTGGGGGTAGTAAAGCATGTCTGTGGCATGGGTGATATTATAAAGGGAAACATCTTTAAATTGTTGGCTGACAAAGGCAGGCCTATGGTGGCAAGACAAGATACACCAGTTAAGTGTACAAGAATATGTGAATGTTGTTAATTCACATAGGTTGGATACGGAGGAACTTCTTATAGTTTTATACCTTACCATATGAGCAGATGCTTCTTCATGTGAAGGCTCTGACATAGTTGTGGTCAATTACTTGTGAAAAAAAAAAAACCAACTTTTAACAAGTTAGAAGTTTACTATAATTGATGATTCAATTATAATTGGTTTAAGTATCTTTAAAATTTTGTTAAAAGGTCATCTAATGTGACCTCCTGTAGCAGTCTCTATAGCAGGATCTTTAGACCAATTTTGGTTAAAATATATATTTTGATTTTTTAACTATTGTTACTTTGGACTATAAACAGACTCAGGTTACTTAGAGAGTTAATGCATGTTAGTGACGATGGTTTTAACATTTACAGTGCCAGATTGATGCCAGATCTGTTGTGGATTAATTTCCACAAGATAGTTTACAGGGCACTTTTGGGGGCCCTCCAAAAGCGCCCTGTATAGAGAATTTGCATTTTAGTTTTGAGGATAAATTGTCACGTTAAATATTTAGACTTTACCTAAAATAGTCGGTTACTTTACATTAGGCTCAACCTGACGCTGTTGACTGGCTACGGAAGAAGGGCAAACGCTAGAAGAAGAAGTCGGTTACTTTAGCAAATTAATTTCCCAGCATATTTGTATGTGCAGTGACAAATAACACTATTTCTATATCTGCTTCATATATTTTTATAAGAAGTACTCAAGGGGGCCTGGCAGTAGCATACAGGGTTAAGCTCACATAGTGCGAAGCTCAAGAACCGGCTCAAGGACCCCAGTTCTAGGCCCTGGCTCCCATCTGTGGGGCGGGGTAGAGCCACTTCGACAGTGGTGAAGCAGGTCTGCAGGTATTTATTTTTCTCTCTCCCTGTCTTCCCCTTCTCTTTCAATTTCTATCTGTTCAATCCAACAACAACAGCAACAACAACAACGATGGAAAAAAGATGGCTGCCAGGAGCAGTGGGTTCATAGATAATAACCCTGGAAGAAATAATAATAATAATAATAATAATAATAATAATAATAATCAGTGATAATAACCCTGGAAGAAAAAAAAAGTACTCAACACTAATTTTCTAGATATTATTATAATGATGTATTTAATTCTCAAGTTTATGATAGTTATACCTTTTAAGGAAGAAAGGGAAACAAAATATGCTGAAGATACTTTATAGTTTTAATTTTATTTTTAAATTCTTTATCAGAGCACTGCTCAGCTGTGGTTTATGGTAGTGTGTGGGGGTGAACCTGGGACCTTGGATTCTGTTTGCATAACCATTATGATATCTCCCCCACTCCCCAAAATATACCAAATTGCACAAAGATGTTGGAGGTAGCAATTTAAACTCAGACTTCTGATTTTATATTTTTCCATCCAAAGTAATTTGAATACTGTTCCTTTCTCAAACACAAAGAGCCTGTTAGTAAGTCCTTTGAAAAATTTTTCCTCAGATTATTTTTTAATTAATAAGTTTATTTAAATATTTGCCATCCAGGCTACACTGAGGTTTGCAGTTTGTACTATGACTCCACCACTCCCGGTGGCCTTGTTTCCCTTTCTTTTTCTTTTTATAGAGATGGAGAGAAACAGGGAGAAAGAAGGGGGAGAGAGAGAGAGAGAGAGAGAGACTTACAGGACTGCTCCATTGTTTGTGAAGCTTCCCCCTTGAAAGTGGGGACTGGTGTCTTGAACCTGAGTCCTTGTGTGTCCTCTACTGGGTGCACCACTGCCTGGTCCCTATGGTCAAGTTTTAATATCAGATTTCTTTTTTTTCTTCATTGGGGGGATTAATGGTTTATAGTCAACAGTAAAGTATAGTAGTTAGTACATGTGTAATGTCTCTCAGTTTTCTATATAACAATCCAACCCTCCCTAGGTCCTCCTCTGCCATCATGCTTCAGGACCTGAACACTCCCCACTCCTGAGTCTTCTATTTTGGTTCAGTAACGCCACCTCCAGTCCACATTCTGATTTGTATTTTTTCTTCTGCTCTTACTTTTCAACTTCTGTCTATGAATGAGATCATCCCATATTCATCCTTTAATATCAGAATTATAACTGAAGAAAAATGCCAATTAATAAAATACCGGTATTTATTTTTTTGCAAACTCCTATATGTTAAAGAAACCACGAGGGAATGGTGTGCTCTTCACCTGGTAGCTGTTGATAACTTTCAGTGCATCTTTTATTTACTTCTTTTTTTCTTCTTCTGATTTTGAAAGAGTTGCTCATCTTAAAGAAATTGGAAAAGTACCAATAACTCTGAAAAAGAAACGTGAAATCCAACAGTAATTATACTACCCACTTCCTACTACTGTTGGCATCTGGGTTTATGTCTTACTCCACGCTTTCTTCTGAGTATGGGCGTGTGTGATGACAACACAGCTTACGTGGTTTTATAACTTGTGCTTTTTAAAATTCACATTATACGTTATATCTTGAGCAGTTTTCATCCTCCTAAAAACATTATGTAAACATAAAATTATCCTTCAAGTTTCCCTTGTCTGGACAATTTGTGTAGTCTTCTCCTCTTTATACTTCTGGCCATTTGCATTTGTGAGGCTATAATTTATGTGCTGTGAACAGTTTACTAAATAATGTTGGTTCCTGTTTATGAATGATTCCATACGACAAAGCCTTATGTGTATATGACTTCATGTGTAGTTCATCCTTTCTTAAAACTTTGGCATGGCTACTAGGTTGCTTTAGGAGCTACTAGGACACTTCATGGTGGGTATTCTGTGCCCTCCATCACTAGGTTCGCACAGGCACAGAGCAAACTGTTTATGTGCCAGAGTATTGCACAAATATAATCTACAGTGTTTTCTTGAGATTTTTTTTTTAATGTGCAGGGAATTGACTGTTGGGTCCAACTAGTCCTGAGATCTTCCTCCCTTGCGAGGATAGAAACCACCTTCAAGTCAGTGAAGAAACCACACCCCTGCCCTCTTGAGAGCCACTTAGCAGCTCTGTGAGACAAGGACACCACATTGGCTTGGAGAAGCTCCATCAGTGGTCCAGTGTAGACAGAGCTTTCTGTGCCAGGACCCAAACCTGCTGCTCCCTTTGGAGAGGCTGAGGATTCCACTCTGGTTCTTGGATGCCCTAAGTGGGTCTCCCCACTTAGCATGTGCTCAGCAGACAACCCACAGGTTTCTCAGCCTCTCTCCTGTCAGCCTCTGGAGTTTGAGGTGCCCTGGACACAGGCTCATCTATTATATATTGTGCCAGGGCCTCCCTGAGCCCCATGCTTTGCTGACACCCCATCTTCTACGCCCCATCAAACCACCTGGGCTCCAGGCCTGTTAACCCCCCACCTAGGAGGCCCATGACAGAGCCTATTTCACGGCTCATTCAAAAGGCAGATGAAGTGGACTTTCCCATTTTATCTGTTAAATGATTTAACTCACAAGGGACTTGGTCAACAAGCATCCCAGCCTGGCTCCTCTGCTGCCTATAAGTCCCCATCTGATTCACTCACCCCAGTGCTTTCCAGCTCACCTCCCACCCCCAGTGGATGTCACTTTGCTGGTCTAGGGGACACCTGGTCAGGGAGAAGGAGGCCTTGGAGGGGGGGGAGTGCTCTCTGACTCATTTAATCAGAATGCTGTGCAAAGTGACACTTTAAGCTGAAGAGGGGGTGTTCCTAAGGAAATATTGTTGATAATAACTGTCCAATCAAATGTTGGGGTATGTGTGGAGGGGTGGGGAGTAACCATTATTCTCAGAATCTTAGAGGACATCAAGCTTCTGACCTCATTCACATTGATGTTTTACATGTAAATCAGCACCTCTCCCAAGCCTTGTTCAATTTCACCTTTATGTGTAGATGAATTCTATCCCCATAGTTGTTTTCCCCCTATTCTGGGAGGCAGCAAGACAAGCCTGGCCAGCCCACAGGTCTAAACAGGGTAATACAGAGCTAGTGTGAGTGGAGATCCAGGGGCCTGTATGTCAGTGATTTTAAGGGGGGGGATTGGGGGACATGAAGATATACAAGCCCTGAACTTGAAATCACATGCCAATGTCTGAAAGGCACCCCTACCTTGCCTGATCCAGGATCCCCACTTATCTCCATGGTTTTATCCCTGTAGGGCTGAGTGTTTCTGAGGACCTCAAGGTTCCAACTGTTGAGGACATCGAGGAGTCTTCATCCTGATGGGCATTCTCTGTCACCCCACTGTGTGCCAGGAAGTGTCTCCCAGGATGGAAGACTTGGGGAACAGTTTGGGTAAAAGGTGTTGGCAGCATTGCTCTGGGTCTGAGGCTGAAGGCAACAAAGTCAAGGCTGAATCTTAAGTCAAAGGTGACATGAAGTGACCAGAGGAAGTATGTGTGTGTGTGGGTGTGTGTGTGTGTGTGTGTGTGGGGTGTGTGTGTGCAGTAGCAGTTCTGGGGGAGCAGAGGCAGGGCATTTATGGGATTTGGACTGTGGACAGCAGGAGCTGATAGGAAGAGCTGGCTGCTGGGCTGGGTGGTGGTGGCAGGGTCAGTGGATTCCCCCAAGGAGCACCAAAGGAGGTGAGGTCAAAGCACTCTGGGATGTGGTGCAAGCACAAGGACTGGCGGAAGGATCCTGGTTTGAGCCCCCAGCTCCTCACATGCAGGGGAGTCACTTCACAGGCGGTGAAACAGATCTGCAGGTGTCTATCTTTCTCTTCCCCTCTCTGTTTTCCCCTCCTCTCTCCATTTCTCTCTGTCCTATCCAACAATGACTACATCAATAACTAAAACAATAAAACAAAGGCAACAAAAGGGAATAAAGAAAGAAAGAAAAAAAAATAATAATAACAGCACTCTGGGAGATTTAGTTCCACAAAATTCCTCCTTCTCCATTCCAGTTTCTTCCTGTCCTCACCAGTCAGTAAAACACCCCAAATAATTCCCTGTATCTAAATGCTTCCCCCACTGTTATCAGCATGATGATGTTTTTACCTCTCTTTGTGATCCACACTTTAAACTGAGCAAGGAATCAACATAAAAGGAAGTGAGAAATACAAGTCAGGGGAGAGTGGGGAAGTGAATGCCAATCTATCAAATGGCCCTCTTCATACAGAAGATATCAGCAGGTGGAAATGCATTAAATCTGTCGCCAAGTTGGTTACAGTACAACCCAGAGGTGAGGAGCTTGGAGTGTCCTTGATTAAAATAAAAGTCACAGTGAAGGACTGTTGTCAAAGGCACTTTTGTGAATGATGGGAACCGGATGCATGGTATTAGTCAGGGGTCTCCAGGGAATTGAACCAATTGGATGCATGTACACAGAAAGATTTATTTTAAGTAATGGAATAGGATTATATGATTGTGGAGGCTGACAAATCCAACTTTTGAGAGGCAGGACGGAAGGCTGGACACTCAGGGATGAGAGGGCATTAGAGGCCAAGTTCACTTGCTGCAGATCCCCTCTGGCTCTGGGGAGGTTGGTTTTTATACTTTCAAAGGACTAGATACGATCCATGCACATTATGGAGGGCAATTTGTCTTTTTTATATTTATTTATTTATTCCCTTTTGTTGCTCTTGTTGCTTTATTGTTGTAGTTATTATTGTTGTAGTTATTGATGTTGTTAGATAGGACAGAGAGAAATGGAGAGAGGAAGGGAAGACAGAGAGGGGGAGAGAAAGACAGACACTTGCAGACCTGCTTCACCCCTGGTGAAGCGACTCAACTCCCATACAGGTGGGGAGCTAGGGGCACAAACCAGGATCCTTACTCCGGTCCTTGTACTTTGTGCCATGTGCACTTAACCTGCTGTGCTACGGCCCAACTCCTGCAATCTGTCTTTTTCAAAATAATATTTTCATTTATTTTTATTATTGGATAGAGACAGAGAGAAATAGAAAGGGGAAGGGGAGATAGAGAGATAGAGAGACAGAGACAGAGACACCTACAGCCCTGCTTAACCACTCATGAAGCTTTCCCCCTGCAGGTGGGGACCGGGCCCTTGAACCTGGTTCCTTGCAAATTGTAATGTGAGTGCTTAACCAGGTGCGCCACCACCTGTCCTCCCCCCCCCCCCAAGGGCAATCTGTCTTACTCAATGTTCATTGTTAATTTTATTCCAAAATGCTTTCATGAAAAGGTCTAGAATTACTGCCTGAGTGCATAGCTGGGTACTGTGGGTCAGCCAAATTGACACAGAATTAATCATTCTACACCATGACTAAGATTTCTGGCTTTTGAAGGTCTAAGACAGGCTTTTCTACTTTAGTTCCTTGCCACAAAGATTATCAATTGTTTCTTTCTCTCATGTTTCCTTTAGCAAAGCATCTTGGGAACCACCGTGGCTTCATGTTTTGGCTGAGTGGTCCCATTATTCTATTCTTCTGGCTGCTGTGATTGGTTCAATGATGACACAAGAGTCATGTAAGGCCAATAGGGAGATTCCTGCGACTTTGCTGAAAACTATTGAGAAAGAGAACTAACCTTTCTGTAGGAGTCACTGAGCTTGGAGAGCAAGTTGTAAAAATACTAGTGCCATCTTTCCACCTGAAAATGAAGGTAAAGGGGAGAGAGTGGAGTGAGAAGAGGAATCAACAAGGATGTGACTTAAGGCTTTCTATGTAGCAGTAGCTCAAGTAGCATGAGCTTATTAACTTTTTAGTATTGGCAGCTGACATATTCTTTCTTCTCTTAATTAGTTCAGCTTCTGCTTCAGATGCATAATTCCAAAGCCCAAGATCCTGATTATTATCCCTAGAAATTGGGAAGCTTAGAGAAAGCTAGATGATAATAATAATAGGAATTACATCATGATTATCATGACCGCAGAGACAAAGTCATATATAGTTACGAGTATTTCTTCACTTTGATATTAAAACCAGAGATAAATGGGAATATAGGCCTAAGAGAAGCTCCACAAAGTTATTTCATGGGGATTATCAGAGCTTAATTGGAGAACTTCCATTAAAGCCGAAGCATGGAAATGAGCATGAGCCCTGTCAAGTCAAAGAGCAGAAAGGTTTCCCAGGAGGTGAGCCTCTGAGCAGAGCTTGGTGACATAGCAGGTGACCTGCTGTGTGGATGATGGGCACACCAGACAGTGCTGTCTCTGTAGCATCAGTGGGGGGATGGGTCCCTTGCATGTAATTGGGCATTGAAAGAGCAGCTTGTCAATAATGGCCTTCCTGATGTCCATCCATGTCCCTGCTGTTTCAAGCATTTGATGCATAGTTGGTTTACTGAATAGGGGTAAAAGCATTTATATACCACGAGTTAGGTGTAAACATCCTTGATGCCATGGCCCCATGTGACCTTTGCCTTATTAAAGGCAATAGATTCTGAAGAAATGGGATCTTTGATGCTCTTGCACTGTCATTCTTGAAGATCCTTTCCTTCTCTGTACTCTCCATATAGTCTTGAGTGGAAAATATGCTAGTACACCTGGATCTACCCAGGAAAGGCCTCTGATAGTTTTCAAGGCCATGATGAAAATCCTTAAAGCTCTCTTAGCGGGACAGTATTTCTCCAGGGCATGTGTGGTCTTGGGAGGGATGGACCCTTTCTGCTATCTTAGTGGGAGCCTGGAAATGTGCTGGATACTTTACATATATCAGCTTACTTAATTTTCACAACCCCTTTAGCCAGGAAGATACTTCTAATTAATTTTATAGACTGGGCCAACTAAAACCAATGAGATCGAGGTTGGAATATAGCTCACTGGGTAGGGTGTGTGCCTTGTCATGCTCTTGGTCTGGGTGTGAACTCCAATGGTCCTTTGTTGAGGGAAACATAGTGGCTAGCAGTGGACAGTACAGGAAAGGCCCCTTATTACAGAACTGACACCCTGACTGGAAGCTGACAGGATAAGCAAGTTAATTAAGGAGGGCTTCAGACAGTGACAGGAGCATTGAGGAAAAGAATGCAGGTGTGGTCAAGGATGTGAGGGGATGGGGCATGTTACGTGAGAGATCTCTGAGGAAAAGGCCTTTGAAAATCACCCTGGGGGCAGGGTAATGAACAAATGGAAAAATCTTGGCCTTATGGCACTCACATTCTAGTGCAGAGAGTTGAATGCTAATATGGAAATAGGTGAAAGCTACAGAAAATCAGGTCCTGGCTAATGCTTTGGTGGGAAAGGAAATGGGATGGACAGTGAGTGTGCATGCAAGTGTGTGTGTGTGTGTGTGTGTGTTTGTGTGTGTGTGGTGGCAGTGATGATGGTTTTATTTATTTATAACAAGGAAACATTGACAAAACCATAAGATAAGAGGGGTACAACTCCACACAATTCCCACCACCAGAACTCTGTATCTCATCTTCTCCCCTGATAGCTTTCCCATTCTCTATCCCTCTGGGAATATGGAACCAAGGTCATTGTGGGATGCAGAAGGTGGAAGATCTGGCTTCTGTAATTGCTTCCTGCTGAACATGGGCGTTGACAAGTCGATCCATACTCCCAGCCTGTCTCTCTCTTTCCCTAGCAGGGTGGGGCTCTGGGGAAGCGGAGCTCCAGGACACATTGGTGGGGTTGTCTGTCCAGGGAAGTCTAGTCAGCATCCTGCTAGCCTCTGGAACCTGGTGGCTGAAAAGAGAGTTAACATACAAGGCCAAACAAATTGTTGATCAATCATCAACCTAAAGGCTGGAATAGTGCAGATGTAGAGTTGGGGAGTACTCCATTTTGTAGATAGCTAGTAGGTATATTTTAGTTATATTCCAAAGGGCCTGTGACTATATTAGTTTTTTTTTTCCTGAGCCTGAAATCTGATATACAGGTGGATCCAAGTTATTATCTGGGGGAGATGATGTCATGGCTGGAAAAGGACCAGAAAGCTGGATCAGGGAAGATAGTAGCTTGCTAATAGGAGAAAATGGTATAAATATTATTGACTGTAAACCCCATTGATTTGATTTGGTCTGGGGCCCATATTCAGCTTAGGAGCCTATGTGACCACTGCATCCCTTTAGATCTGAGCTCACATTCTGTGGTCATGAGTAGGAACATTCCAAGCTGCCCCAATATCAGGACCCATCTTCCTCAGGTATAGCATAGAGTATGTTGTTCATCCTCCCTTTGGAGGATTAAACATTCTCTACCACTGTTGATCCAAGTTGAGGGCAAGGTCCTATAGGGGGCTCACAAAGGGGTCTATTTTGTTGTTACTGATAGAGATGACTGGTAACAATGGAGAGAGGGATTTATTCGAGGTCTAGGCCCATAATGTCTGTTTGGGAATCTCAGGACACTCCTAACAGGGCCCCAGCTGATGGGGGTTGTTTTAAAAGGAGACAGGAAAGTGTTCTTGGGGAATTGACAGAGGCAGCAGTTCTGAGACCTGGGAGAGGACCTTTCCTAGCAGAAAAGCTGGTTGTGCAAAGGCACTGGGGCATATGTAGACCTGGTATTTCTATACGCTGCCAAGAAGGGCAGAGTGACTGGAGAGGAGAAAATGAGGGGTGGAGGGACAGAGGGATAGAGCAGGGAGGGGCCTACCCCAGCCTTCCACTTTGAGTCAGGTAAGAGAGGCAGAGTTTGAGCCAAGGAGCAGTAGGGACTCACTTCCCTTGCCATTGTTGGCTCAGGAGACGTGATTCCCTCTCAGCACTTGACCTTGACCATCCAGAGTCCCAGAGCTGAGAGCTACAGACACAGCCAACCCAGGCAAACATGTGTCTGGCCCACAGCCCTGCTCTGTTCAGGCCTCTTATGCTCTTTATCTTCCTCACCCTGCCTTGTGGCCCACTTATGAGCCTCATTACACCTGGGCACAGAGCACAAGGCTCAGCAAATAGCCCACAAAATGTCTTCTCAAAGGTTAACAGTTACTGGCATGGGAAGAAAGGGCCACTGAGCAGCTGGGCTCTCTGTGATGATATAGGCTTTTCAATTAAGTGAAAGCTAGACTTTTGCTTCCTTCTAGCTACTGGCTCTGATTGCCCAGCAGCAAAGGAGGCCCCAGGGTGTCTTGGAGGCTGGAGCTGTCCTGCCTGTCCTTCCAGCATGGGCCACAATCTCTGTAACCAGATTGGCTCCCAGGAGAGGAGATGGGTCAGGTGATGCCCAGCCCACACTCTCTGCCCAGCTCCCCACTCTCTGCCCAGTCTTCCAAGCTGTGTGTGTGGAGAGATGGTTCTGTACTAAGATTCCCATGCACAGTGCACCTGGTCCCCGCTGGCAGGTGTGCAGTTGTGGGGTTGAACTGGACAAGGGACCCCTGCTCTGTGGCCCTGTGGAAACAGGGCAGCTGGCTTGAGTGCTGTCCTGGCCTCACGGTGTTTCTGGGTGAGGGCACTGTGTGCTGTTCGGGCTGCAGTCAGGGTGAATGTCAGCAGCTGTTGTAACAATATCTGATGGATGGGTGTATAGTTAATTGGATGAATAGGCTGCTTTGAGTCTCAGAATATGTAGAAACAAACCATGATCACTTAATCAAGAGGAATATTCTGGAGAAGTTCTCTGAGGTGACTTGTTGTTTCCCATGGGTGGGTAGAATGAAAGATGAATCTAAGTGGTGTAAAAGGACTCTAGAGATAAGCCTATGTGTTTATGATGTGTATCTGGCAAAGTAATAAAGGAACATGGAGACAATTCTTCTATTCAACAGACCATAGAACTACTACCTGAGAACAAATGGAACCCCTTGACTCTGTTGTCTCTTTATTCCCTCTCCCTGAAAAGCTCAACATGCTAGGCTCCTGCCCGCTTCTCCAACCTCAAAGCTAGTCAGTTACCCAGCCTCTCCTAAGCTGCTTAGCACCTCGGATTTCACGGGGACTCCAAATCACAGTGATTTTTCTTTTGCCTGAAACCTCAAGCCCAGAGAGTGATTCTTTTCTGTAGTTCTCAGGGCCTCAGACGTCTTCCATCTGGCTACTCTGTTATCCTGAATGTATGACTTCTCCCACAAGGTCCGTCAGGTCAGGGCTAGGCAGCAGGGTGGGGATGAGGGGCCATAAAGAGCATAAACTGTCACTTTCTTCCAAGGATCCAACCTTCTCAAATGCACTCACATGTCTTTTTTCTTTCCTTTCCTTCTCTTTTCTCTTTATATTCTCTCCTTTCTTTTCTTTCCTTTTCTTTCTTTCTTTTTTGTTTTTTATAAGACAGATAAATTGAAAAGGGAGGAGGAGGGAGGGAGGGAGGGGGAGAGAGAGTGAGAGAGAGAGAGAGAAGGAGATATGCAGCACTCATGAAGTTCATCCTTGCAGGTGGGGTCTAGGGACTTGAACCTGGGTCACTGAGTACCACCAGCTGACCCTTCACTCACATCTCTTTTCCTTGGTCACCACTGAGTTACATGACCACCCCTGACTGCAAGGGAAGCTGGAAAATAGTCTTTATTCCCAGTGCTCCTCTGTTCATCATAGTTGTATTCCCATGTTGTGTGGGGACTTGACCCCAAGTGGCACTCCTCTCCAGCATGAGTTTTCTTCTTTTCCTTCTTTTGCCTCCAGGGTTTTTGCTGAGGCTCAGTGTGGGCACTATAAATCCACCCACCACTCCCAGATATCTTTTTTTTTTTTTCATTTTATTTGATAGGACAGAGAGAAATTGAGAGGGGATGGGGAGGTAGAGAGGGAAAGAAAAAAGACACCTGTAGACCTACTTCACCACCCCTGAAGCATTCCCCCTGCAGGTGGGGAGCAGGGGCTCAAACCCTGACCTTTGTGCAGATCCTTGTATTTAGTACTATGTACGTTTAACTAGGTGCTCCACCACATGGCCCTGCATGAGTTGTCTTCTAACCTGAGAATGAGGAGTTTCTTGAAACACAGGACTGGCAGTGCTAAGCTGGAAGCATTTTGAACTACCAGAGAGAAGTTTGTCTGCTTTACTCCAGAAACACTGGCCTCTTTTCTTTTCCCTAATTGGGTCAAGCACGTTCCTGCCTTGGGGCCTTTGCATTTGCTGCTGCCTCTGCCTGGAACTCGCTTTCCACAATTCTTTCCATTCAGAAAGGATTACATGCACCCACATCCTGCGTGATCTGCTGTACTGAACACCGCATCCCGGGAGCAAAGCGAGAGAGAGAAAAAAAAAAAAGCCAACCATGCTCTTAACGTAATAAGATTAATTCCTTCCACTCCTCTCTGCCCACTTCAGTTTCATAGTTTCAGAGAACTTTGATTTCCTACACCTCTTTCCCTGACTCTGGCTTAGTTCTCACACAGTCTGTTATATCTTTTATTAAAAAGAGCACGGAAGAAGAGAATGTATTTAATCTCAAAATTATGAGATTTTGAGGAGATAGAAAAGCCCAAGAAAGAGTGTGGATTAAAAGGAAGTGTGGGGTGGAGAAACTTTTCATTAAATTGAACCCCACCTCCTCTGGGTAAGTTCACTGGAATGAACTTTCCGGAGGGCAATTTGGCAACATGCAGTAACTGCAAATAAAAGTGCATCAACTTTAGGCCCCAAATTTCATTTATAGGAATTTATCCTGAGGGAACAACATGAAAACTATGCCAAGAGGGATCAGTAAGGATTTTTATAAGGGGAAAGCATTATGGAAGCCTAAGTAGCCTGCGATGAGGGCGGCAGAGATTGCAGTCTTCTGCCCAGAGACCCTTCTGCCCAGCTCTCCCTTCACACAGTGACTAGACCTTTGCTACATCATAGTCCCACCACTCTTGCTTTGAGATGTGACCACATGACCTAATTCTGGCAATAGGAGGTAATGATAATATCATGTTGGTATTTTTGCAAATTACTTCTCATCTGACACCTGGCTTTTATCTGTTATCTCATTTTTTATTTATCTTTTTCTCTGACTGACTTTCTGGAGTAAGAATGTGATGGCTGGAGCGCTTCCCTACCATTTTGGACTATGAGGATTTGGTTTTGATCTTTAGGAATAGCAGAGAATCTAGTGAAAGTAGCACAAATTTACTTTCACTACCTTAGGTCATCAATCTCCAGCCTTAGTTTCTTGGAGACATAAACATCTCATTCATAGACAGAAGTTGAAAAATAAGAACAGAAGACAAAGCACAAAGCAGAACTTGGACTGGATTTGGTGTATAGCACCAAAGTAACGGACTTTGGGGCAGGGGTAGAAGTAGTGATATTGAAAGAGTATAGCACTGAAGCTTCTTTCAATGAAATAGGGGCTGGGCTCAAACCTGGGACGCACACATGGCAAAGCAGCACACTACCCAAGTGAACTAGTGTACCAACACTATAGATAAAAAAAAAATTAATTAGAATCAGTTGACCATATTTATAGTAATTAAAAAGTAAAAAACTTCAGGTGGCTTTTTTTGGGTTATAAGACAAATGGGGAGTTTATTACATTGTGGTACAGCATATGCGACAGTCTTACTTAGGTACAGCAAAATAAGCAAAGGGGCCAATGTTGGTTAGTCATTATGGCTGGAGAGCCATGAGTCTTTTAAGCTAAATTTACTAGAGCTCGGCTACACCTGTTTGATTATTGGGAGATGCGGCCTGGCTATCTGAGGAGAGCTGATAAGAACAGCTAGTTGCAGCTGAGTTCGCAGGAACAGAGATGGCATTTCTGGAATACACCAGCTTAAGTAAGTTCCCATGTTCCCACAATCCTTTGTGGGTTTGTGTAAATTCAAAGTATGCTAACAGGCTGACGTCAGCCATATATTAATTACATTCATGTCCTAACATATGTTTGCATCAAAAAGCTTTTACAAGTAATGATTTTTTTCCCCAGGGTTATCGCAGGAGGTTGGTGCCTGCACTATGAATCCACTGCTCCTGTGGCCTTTTTTTTTTTTTTTTTTTTGATAGGACAGAGAGAAATTGAGAGGGGAGGGGAAGATAGAGATGGAAAGAGATAAATAGACATCCGCAGGCCTGCTTCACCACTTGTGGAGCAACCCTCCTGCAGGTGGGGCGCCTGGGTCTCAAACTAGTATCCTTGCGCGGGTCCTTGAATTTCTTATTATGTGGGCTTAATATGCCATTGCCCTACCCCCCTTTAATAGTGATTTAAATAATAGTTTACCTTATAGCAGAGTGATTATAAGATTATAGAGTTAGTGGTTTCAGACCTCATGCCTCACAACCAGACGTCCACAGACCACCACAGTTCTCACAAAGTCTTGGAGATGGTTTGGGTTTTTTCAAGTTTGTATGTTTCAATTGCTGGCATTCCACATATGAATGAAACCATTCGGTAGCTGTTTCTTCACCTCCTTACTTCCTTCACTAAGCACGATCACCTCTAGTTCCATCTATTTTTTCCCAAAAGACACAACTATATTTACATTTTAATTTTAAAAAAAGCTTTATTTTCAACTTCCTTGGGAAACCAGAATGTTGTTGCATGCTGAACACAGATTCCTGGGTGGGGTGGGGGCAGTCACTTCTTAGGAAACTGAACAAATGTAGTTTGCCCCTTCAGATTCGGTACCTCCTACTTCTAGCTATAGCACCCCTACCCCCACAGTCTTTAGGAATCTACCCCTGCTCCCTCAGCCATGGTAGCATAGGAGAAAGGGAGTTGCCTCAGTTATAGAAGGAGCACCATAGTTCTCAGCCATGGTCATCAAGTCATCTGAGTGTAGTGATTCTTAGCTCTCAGGGGGCAATGCAGGAGAAAGGCTGTCCCAGCTTCCATTCTGTGACTTGGGGATACCCCTCATGCTGGGTTGATGGCCATTACATGGTCATCACCAGGGTGAGTCTACTCCTGAAGGAAGCCAACTCAGGGACAGATATGTGGAGAGAGTCTGGAGCTCTGGCTTCTGGTGGTATTGAGAATTGCACAGGCATAAATGTCTTTTGCATAACCCTTATGCTTTCTCCACAGCCCCTGGCAGCCCTGCTAGAGTATTAGCGCTGACTTTCAATTCCTGTGGTTCTATGTTCAAGGCTCCTTATGGTTCTGGAACTCTGGTCTATGAACAGGCTACAACTCAGATGGTATGTTGCATGCGTGCATGTGTGTGAGTGTGTGTGTGTGTGTTTGTACACTTTCCCTGAGTTGAGTCAATTGGGAGTATAAACAAATGGGTGCAAACAAGGGTTTTCTAAGCAAAGTGACAAGGATGTGATTCTCTGAAGCCATAATCCACAAAGGGGGAGGGAAGGGAGTCACAGAACAAAGAAGGCAGCCAGAGAACATGAGAGGGAAGTGGAGAGGCAAGGAGGGAGAATGAAGAGAGGGAGGAAGCTGGTGGGCAGGGAAGGAGTGGATGAATGTGAGAGAGAAATGAGTGAGGGGCATCACAGATCAGAGGAAGCAGCTCTTCCCATTGCTGATCCAGGCTGACTCAGAAACAGCTGTCTGTTCCGTGGCCTAATCTAAGAATTCTGCCAGAGTATGAAAAGTGTGCCCTGGATCCACTGAGCCCTTTTGCATTCATTCCATACATTTATAGCCTAAACACACATGCTTGCATACTACATACATATACATAAATACATGAAAGGCACACATGTGTGGTCACACACACTACTAATGCATGCAGACCCAGCGGGTCAGGCCACATTAAAATGCAAGGCCAAGCCTCTGCCTCCTTACAGAGCTCCTTTGACCCTGCTAATTCAGGAGGCCACCTCAGTCCTGGGGCAACCCTGGCATCAGGCCACCTGCTTTCCATGGCAACCCAGCCTGATATCTGTTTATAAGTTTCAAGGCTTTGGGCTCACAGTATCACCCACTTTAATATTACAGATCAACTCAGAGCTCCACCGTTATGGGAGGCAGCAATCCACAAAATTGGCCTCTTTAGTGTGTGTGTGTGTGTGTGTGTGTGTGTGTGTATGTATGTGTTGAGCTGGGCACACAGGATTGATGAGCTAGGGGCAAAATAGCGTGAAATATATAGCCCGTAGTAATTGGATTACAGTTGTTGATGGCTTTCATGGTACTTAACATGCTATATTAATCCTAAAGATATGTTACATCAGGTTAATTCTAACGCCTCTCAGTGAGAATGTGCAGTGGAAGAACAAACACACTTGCAAATCTGATGAAATCTCCCATGCAGTTCTGACATTGCTGGTGGAGCAATGGATTAGTGTCCAGGCTCAGGATATGAGGAGACTCTGAATGTACCCATGCCCATCCCCCAGGGGTTGACTGGTGATCCTCAGGGCAGGGAGGACACGGAGCCCACCTGGCAGAACTCCAGCCTCTGTGTTCCTGGTGCTCTGGGCGGGAACGTGATGGGTGGTGGGGCTTTAATGGAAGAGAAGTAGAGATAGAGGATGCTGAGAGAAATGGTCACTCTTCTGTGTGGAGTAGAGTCTCAGGTCTAGCCAAAGGAACAAGGAAGGTGAGACCTGATTAACCAGGAGCCAACACTGCCTGAGGCAGGACCATTTGCTGGATGGATGCAAACAGGTTCCAGCCACTGACATCAACACCCCAGTCCCATGGGTGGGTTTATTACTGCTTCCATTGAGGAAGGGGACACCTAGGAAGTCAAGGAGCCTGATCAGGTCACAGCCCGCAAGGGCCACAAGGACAACATAGCACAGGAGTTTGTGGGGCTGATCCTGGGCCTCCCTGTTGGGGGACAAATAGGGAGGGGTAGAGACTGGCAAACTGTGGAGCACAACCCATGTCAGGGAGCAGCTGGGACTTTGCACCAGCAGCTACTATGAGGGGATGTGGGGTCCTGGGACCTCATCTCCTGAGACTTGCAGAGAATCAAGGACTTGGATTCTCAAGTGAATGCCTGAATTGTTCTTTCATGTGTTGGCACTGGATGTGCATTTTTTTTTTATTTATAAAAAGGAAACTGACAAAACCATAGGATAAGAGGGGTACAGCTTCACACAATTCCCACCACCAGAATTCTGTATCCCATGCCCTCCCCTGATAGCTTTCCTATTCTTTAACCCTCTGGGAGTATGGACCCAAGGTCATTGTGGGATGCAGAAGGTGGAAGGTCTGGCTTCTGTAATTGCTTCCCTGCTGAACATGAGCATTGACAGGTCGATCCATACTCTCAGCCAGTCTCTTTCTTTCCCTAGTGGGGAAGGGCTCTGGGGAAGCAGAGCTCCAAGACACATTGGTGGGGTTGTCTGTCCAGGGAAGTCTGGTCGCATCCTGCTAGCATCTGGAACCTGGTGGCTGAAAAGAGAGTTAACATACAAAGCCAAACAAAGTGTTAAACAATCATGGACCTAAAGGCTGGAATAGTGCAGATGAAGTGTTGGGGGGGGGTCCTCCTTTTTGTAGATAGCTAGTAGGCATATTTTAGTTATATTTCAAAGGGCTTGTAGGTATAATTTTTTTTTTTTTTGCCTGAGCCTGAAATGCAGGTGGATCCTAATTTTTTTTTTGCCTGAGCCTGATATGTCCGGGGAGATGATGTCATGGCTGGAAACACCAAGAGTGAGAAGACACATCTGCTGGCTAGATTTTGGCCAGTGTTCTTGTCACTCTAATAATTCTGTGAGCACCTGGCTGTATGTATGGTGTTGGGCTGGGTGGTGGTAGTGGAACAGACACAATTGAGATGATTTGCCTCAACAGGATAGTCAAGTTCAGAGTCACAGGCCACTGTGTCCCTGCAGACTTCAGAGCTCAGGGGACACCTGCCCCATTCCTCTTGACTGAGGGGGGTTCCCTGGAGGAGATAAACTGATGGGATGTCACATGGCCTATCCTGACTCAGTACATAGTCCTGGGCAGTGGCCTCCCCTTTCCTGGGGTGCCCTGGCTGCTGGAAGGTAGGCCCTTGCTGGACCCCTGTTCTCCATGGCCTCCACAGCCTGAAGACAGACTGGACCCGCAAGCCAGGGCTTTTCTCCCCCACACGCCACTGACCTGCAGCTGGTGGGCATGTGCACCCCATCCTCATAGGCCCCCAAGTCCTAGTGCTTCAGGGCAGGTGCAGGCTCAGGACACTGTCCCCCACATGGGCAGAGCTGGCCCCCTACACACAAGGAGGCCCCAGTCAGTGCCTGTTGCCTCACTAGGTCAGTCCCCCCTTAAAGTGTCCCTTCTGAAGTGTGCCAGGTGGCAGGCGCTAGGCTTTGGCATCTGTCCCACTCCCATCATCTCCCGGGGGCCAGAGCAGTCAGTTCTGTAAACCTCTTTTGCAGGCTCTGCTGAGAACAACGGGCCGCTGTCCTTCAATTAGGAGGGAACATGCTCAGCTATGGACTCCTGCGGGCTCCCATAAATGCCATGAAATTGGTCTTGTGGCTGAAGCGCTGTGCAGACTGTGAGTGTCACTGAGGCCCAGGAGGAGTCCCCCAGCCCTGCTTCTTTCTCCTCAACTTCCCTAGAGGGAAGACCAATCAGCTGGGCTCTGGCAGGTGCTCACCCTGGCAAATTATTCCTTGCAAATTCCTTAGGACTGAAATCCTGGCCGGACTCCTCAAGTTCACAAGCATCTTGTACCTGCTGGTTTGCAGCTCCTGGCACGTATGAGGGCAGCGACTCACTTGTGGGAGATGTTTGGGAAACTGAGGGTGCTCTGATCTCTAAGAGCTTTCGCTTCTCTCTGCTTCCCTCTCTCTCTCCCTTCCCTCTCTCTCTCCCTTCCCTCTCTCCTCTCTCTCTCCCTTGCTTCCTTGCTCCCTCCTTCTTCTCTCCCTCCCTCCCTTCCTTCCTTCCTTCCTTCCTTCCTTCCTTCCTTCCACCTTCCTTCCACCTTCCTCCTTTTCTTCCTCCTTCTCTTCATTCCCCCTCTTTTCCTATCATTGCTGAGGTTCGCTGCTCCTGGTTAACTTTTCAGACAGAAAAAGAGCCCACTGATGGCTTGTATGTGCTCCTTGCTCACAGTCCTGTCCCTATGTCCTGCCCTGCGCTTACATGCTCTGCTTCCTGCGAGATCTATGCAGCAGTAATATCCCAGGTTGGCTCCCAGGGCTTGTATCCACCTCCTGCAAGAGTCCAACTCATAGCCTGGCATAGCCCTAGGCCAGGACCAAGCAGGGAGGAGGCAAAGGAGGGGCTGACTGATGTTCTTTTCTGCCTTTTCCCCCAAGGCCTCACAGAATTCTTCCTCTCTGAGTCCCTCCCTGAATTCCAGTCACAATCATGGCTGTGTCTCCTCAGCAGAAGCCCTGAAGCCTTCCCAGCCCTGTACTCTCTGACTGGCAGGCCTAGAACCCCTCTAGAGACAGGGGTGGGAGGGGGAGTACAGGGAAACATTTCAGCTGAGGGATAATTAATATTTGCTGAGTTGTTGTTGATTCCTCTGCCTGTATAAAAATAGGGGCACAAGCTCTAGGAGAACTGATGTTCAGTGTTCTGGTGCTAACTGTGCTTGTCTTTCAACTACCTGCTCTGGATGTCCACTTGGATATCTCAGTCTATTCACATCATTTTTATGGAATCCTGAAAATTCCTGGTATTTTTATTTATTTTTATATTTTTAAATTACAGAATTACATGTTGACAGGGGTTTGAATCCACACCATTCCCATCAGCAGAGTTCTGAATCTTCACTCTCCTCACTGCAATCCACCACAGTTCCCCTAAAGTTGTAGACATGGGCCATCTTCTCTACAACTATCTGTCCACATTTATGCATAGTTGCCCCTTCTTTTCCTGATTCAATCTTCTCTTTCCCTCTAAACCACTCATGACATAACTACCTCTATATGTTCCTCTCCTTTTCTTTCTGTCTCTCTGGGCACTGATGGAGATGGAGTGCAGAGTCCCCTTATCTTTATCCTATCACTTCTCCCTCACTGGGAGTGTGGATCAAGGTTGTTTATGGGGAGCAGAAGATAGGAGTTCTGGCTTCTGTAGCTGCTTCTCTGATGAACATGGGAGTTGACAGGTCGATCCATACTCCCAGCCTGTTTCTGTCTTTCCCTAGTGGAGCAGAGCACTGGAGATTCAAGGGTCCAGGACACATTGGTGTGATCATCTGCCCAGAGAAGTTGGGGTGGAGTCATGGTAGCATCTGCAGCCTGGTATCTAGAAGGTGGCATGACCTAAGTTGAGACAAGATGGTTAATGAACAGGAACCAGAAAGTAGGATCAGAGCAGATGAGATTAGGGATTTTAGAGTAGAAGAAAGCTAGGGAAACCATTTTAGGCATGTTCCTGGGGGCACACAACTATAATAGTTTTGCTTGAGTTTGGTAACTAACCTGAGGTTGGATGAGAATGTTGTGGAGCACCAGATTTGAAGGTTGACTTCTCAGGCTGGTATCTCAGGTTACGGCAGGATTTCAATAGCAGCATAATGCGGGGTGGCAGCACCAGTAGCGATTTGGTTAAAGTTGACAGGGTTGGTATGGTGGTAAGGAATCATAGAAAAGGAATTTCAAGAAATATGGGCATATACTAGAGGTACCAGGACTAGGAGAAATGCAGGTCTTAAAGAGGATGCAAGGGGTTTCAACCCATTTTAAATATGGGTTGTGTTGTGTCTGGTTGTTTATTTAAAGTTAAAATATCAATAATTAATTATTATATGCAGGCTAGTTTGGGAGGCTAAGTATCTGTGTTATTATACTTGACTTCACTATGATCTGAATGCTTCTAGTGGTATCTGAACCTCCTTGTATTTTAAATACTTAGAAGGTCAAACGGTCTTGACCTATCTGGCCTAAAGCTGTAATTGATTTAGATGTTTGCAGAACTTTATTTTCCGATACATTTTTAGAGATCCATAAACAGTTAATCCCCTTATCAGAGTATGATCATTTTGCAAATCTAAGATAAATATTAGCAAGAGCTAGTATTTGTGCTTAGGGCTATAGTCTAGGCAGTTGGGGAACATGAGATATTAAATCTATCCACCCCATCTACATGTCGTATTGCTACTGATAGGACTAAATAGTGATAAGACTAGAGTTTCACATCTTCCCCGCCACTGAAAGTCTGTGCCCTCCCTCTCCCCTCCTAGGTAAACACAATAGTTTTCCCATTTTAAATGGTTGTGTTGTGCTTGGTTGTTTATTTTATGTATGTGTGTTCAGTTCTCTAAATTCCACATATGAGTGAGACCATCCTATAAGTTTTCCATTACCTCCTTGCTTATTTCACTAAGTATAATGTTATCAAGTTTCATCCATTTTATCCCAAAGGATGTAAAATCATCTTTTTTATTGCTGAGTAATATCCCATTGAGCATATGTCCTATAACTTTCTTAATTTATTTTTTATTTTTTAAATTTTTTATTTATAAAAAGGAAACATTGACAAAACCATAGGATAGGAGGGGGTGCAGCTTTTTCGCACAATTCCCACCACCAGACCTTCGTATACCATCCCCTCCACTGATAGCTTTCCTATTCTTTAACCCTCTGGGAGTATGGACCCAAGGTCATTGTGGGATGCAGAAGGTGGGAGGTCTGGCTTCTGTAATTGCTTCCCTGCTGAACATGAGCATTGACAGGTCGATCCATACTCCCAGCCTGTCTCTCTCTTTCCCTAGTGGGAATGGGCTCTGGGAAAGCAGAGCTCCAGGACACATTGGTGGGGTTGTCTGTCCAGGGAAGTCTGGTCGCATCCTGCTAGCATCTGGAACCTGGTGGCTGAAAAGAGAGTTAACATACAAAGCCAAACAAATTGTTGAACAATCATGGACCTAAAGGCTGGAATAGTGAAGATGAAGTGTTGGGGTTCCTTCAATGACCCATTTATTGTTCATCAGAAGATTGTGTAGTCTCCAGGCTTTGGAGGAATTTCTTTTCCTTTTTTGGTTAATTTCTATTTTCATGCCTTCATGGTCTAAGAGGATGCATTTTATAATTTTAATCTTTACATATCTGTTTAGACTGTCTTTGTGGCCCAACAAATGGTCAATCCTTGTAAATGTTCCATGTGTACTTGAGAAGAATGTGTATTCATTACTTTTGGGATGAAAAGTTCTGTATATATCTATTAGGTCCATTTCATTTATGGTTACATTTAAGTTTGCTATTTCTCTATTGATTTTTTTTTGTCCAGATGTTCTGTCTCTTGCTGTGAGAGGTGTGTTGAAATTTCCTACTATTATTGTGTTGCTATCAGTGTCTCCCTTGAATTCAGTAAGTGTTTGTTTTATATATTTGGGTGCTCCTAAGTTCAGGGTCATATATATTAATGATGGTTATATCTTCTTGTTGGATTGAACCTTTAACCATTATATAATGTCCTTCTCTATCTTTGATTACTTTCTTTGCCTGAAAGTCTATTTTATCACAGAATAGGATAGCTGTCCCTGCCCTTTTTTGTGAATTGTTAGCTTGGAACATCTTGCTACAATCTCTTATATTCAGTTTCTGTTTGTCTTTTCTTTGGATGTGTGTTTCCTGAAGACATATAATGGATGGATCCTGTTCTTTAATCCATTTAGCTACACTGTATGTTTTGACAGGTGAATTTAGGCCATTCACATTTAAGGTGATTATTGATATATGTGGTTTACTTATATCCATTCTAATTTTTGTTTTCAGTTTATTTAAATTGTCGAGTCTTTGCCAAAATCCTGTCATTTGTACTGTGAGCCAGACATAGTGCTCACTGCATAACTCCACCTCTTTCTATTTTCTTCCATGATTATTGCTAGTTATTTTTTTGTCTTTGTTTTTGATAAAAAGTGAGAGATAGGGGAGAGAGCAACAGAGAAGAGGAGATATCTGCAGCACCGTTCCATCACTTCTGAACTTTTCTACACTGCAGGGGGAGGCTGAAGGCTTGAACCTGGGTCCTCATGCATGGCACAGAGAGTATTATATTGAGTGTCACCACTCACCCCTGCATTTCCCTTTTAGTCCTCACTACAGCCTGAATTGGTAGGTGCCACTATTATCTCCATCCTATAGAAGAGGGAACAAGCACAGAGAGGTTAATTCATAAACTTAGTGTCATTTAGCCTGTGAGTGGCAGAACTGGAATTTGAACGTCATCTGCTTCACACCTAGGCAGGTGTGTGATCTTGATCATTTATCACAGGCCTCTTAGTGACCATCGGCTGCAGCTGCAGGGACCTTTGCCTGGTGACAGGTCCATGGCTGTTCCCACAGGGTCCCTGGGAAGGTGGATCACCGTAACTCAGACTCTACTTTCTTATCTCTTCCTGGAGTCCCCTCCCTGGCCTATTGCATAATCTTCCACTTCTGTGTCTTTGGGACTTGGCCAAATGACCCTACCCAAACCCACCCTCACCATCACTCTGTCTCTTTAGCCTGGTGTATTTCTTCCCAGCAAGACTCACTCTCTGAGCCTGTTTGAAGGGCTGCTTTGGTTTCCTGTTTATCATCTCTTCCCATGTGCAGGGCCTGGGGGCAGGGCAGGGTCATGGCTGTGTCCCCAGAGCTCTGCCACTGGGTTTACCACTGGGTAAACACTGGGCACTGGGGCAGTCATGAACACCGCTCGCTCCAACCCACTCATGGGTGGAGGAAACGTGTGTGTGTGTGTGTGTGTGTGTGTGTGTGACTCCTAAATTGGCGGCACAGTGGATTTCACAAGGCACATGTCCTGGTAACAACTGGCCCAAGTTGTCACAAGGCTTGCAGATGTTTCTGAGAGAGTGTTGTTAAAATTTCGAACGGCTCTTGCCGGCCGAGTTAGCATCGCAGTGGTGAAATACAGCTTCCCTGCCCAGCCGTTGTCTCTGCGTCTCTGTTACCCGCCCGTGAAGCAAGCCAGCCCGGCTAGAGCCTCCGAAATTTTAACAATAAATGGCGCCCACGTGGACCTGACCTGCGCATCTCTCAGATAAGTAAAGACAATTTGGCTACCTATGTACTATGGCCTTCTCTTCTGCTTGTGAAGAGATCTCCAAAGGCCTCTGCTCTTTCTTCACGAGACTGTTTTGCTGTTTCTGGAACATTTATCTCTGGACCACTCTGTGGTTTCCACTCGCTCGGGCGAACTCAGAACACCCAGCGGGAAGAGCCAGTGGGCGGGAGGCGAGGCGCGGAACTGCTGTTTCCACCTGGTTAAACAGCCAGCCAGCCGGCTGCGCCCAGACAACCCCGCGCACTGCGCCCGCAGCCCCGCAGCCCCGCAGCCCGCAGGAGGCCTACGCCAGCACACAAAAGCCCCAGGAGCCCAATGCCAACATGCTGGAGCCCTATGCCAACACGCAAGAGCCCGAGACCAGCCCACAGGAGCCGGCTCTCCACCGCGTGGCGCAGGGCACTGGACGCGTGATCCCTCCACGCTGCTCGGCCACTGCGAGCAGGGCAGCAGACATGGCAGGGCCATGGGGCAGGGCCACGGTGGCCTATCATGGCCGCCACCCCTGGGCACCTAGGCCCACGCCTTCTACAAAGATGGCCTGCCTGCCCTCTTTCTATGAATTCTGGAACCATCCCGGGCCTCCCGGACCCCCGGGCTCCCTGCCGAAACTGGGCACACGAGATCTCCAGCTGCCGGTCCAGTCTGAAGGCAGACAAGCTGGAGTACGCAGGGATTTGTGCAGAGATCGCAACCTGCAATTCCTAAAAGTGAAGCTGCGCGGGAAGCCACCTCCAGATGGTGAACCCCCCCCCCCCCAACAACTAAGACAGTACAGATTTAAATTCGTGTTTAAAATGACATGTCTTCCTAACAAAGGTTTCTCTCCTTGTGTATTAATGACCATGTTTATGTGTATGTTTAAAGTTTGGTAAACAGTAGCTTTAAGGCTAAATTCTTACTAGTCAAAGTTAAATGAAAAAGGTTTTCAATGTAATTCTCATAAAGATAAAATTAACTTACATTTAAAGTCTGAGGTAAAAATTAGTTAACAATCAATATATTTTAACTAAGTTGGTCTAAACAAAAGGTTAAATAGACTTGTTGATATGTAAAACACTACCTTCTCTATTAGAAATGGTAGATCGCACAATGGCTATGCTAATTATTCTCATGCCTGAGGTTTCCTCTCCGGCCCACACCTAGGGTGTGTCTCCATCTTGAATGGGTGTAACAAAAGGTTAAAAGACGTTGTTGATATGTAAAAGTCTCAAATTCCTTCTCTATTAGAAACGTTGGATCAGAGGACTTGGACAGAATATTCACCACAGAAGAGATCCAAAAGGCCGAGAAACACATGAAAAAATGCTCCAAGTCTCTGATTGTCAGAGAAATGCAAATCAAGACAACAATGAGATATCACTTCACTCCTGTGAGAATGTCATACATCAGAAAAGGTAACAGCAGCAAATGCTGGAGAGGGTGTGGGGTCAAAGGAACCCTCCTGCACTGCTGGTGGGAATGTCAATTGGTCCAACCTCTGTGGAGAACAGTCTGGAGAACTCTCAGAAGGCTAGAAATGGACCTACCCTTTGACCCTGCAATTCCCCTCCTGGGGATATATCCTAAGGAACCCAACACATCCATCCAAAAAGATCTGTGTACACATATGTTCTTGGCAGCACAATTTGTAATAGCCAAAACCTGGAAGCAACCCA
Source organism: Erinaceus europaeus (assembly GCF_950295315.1). Classification (NCBI taxonomy): domain Eukaryota; kingdom Metazoa; phylum Chordata; class Mammalia; order Eulipotyphla; family Erinaceidae; genus Erinaceus; species Erinaceus europaeus. The sequence goes on along the minus strand of NC_080162.1, from coordinate 49,852,387 downwards.
GGTGTCCAACAACAGATGAGTGGCTGAGCAAGTTGTGGTATATATACACAATGGAATACTACTCAGCTGTAAAAAATGGTGACTTCACCGTTTTCAGCCGATCTTGGATGGACCTTGAAAAAATCATGTTGAGTGAAATAAGTCAGAAACAGAAGGATGAATGTGGGATGATCTCACTCTCAGGCCGAAGTTGAAAAACAAGATTAGAAAAGAAAACACAAGTCAAACCTGAAATGGAATTGGAGTATTACACCAAAGTAAAAGACTCTGGGGTGGGTGGGTGGGTGGGGAGAATACAGGTCCATGAAAAATGATGAATGAAATAGTGGGGGTTGTATTGTTAAATGGGAATCTGGGGAATGTTATGCATGTAAAAAAAAAAAAGGAAGTAGAAAGGCAAAGCAGAAATTGACTGAGTTTGGAGTATGGCACCAAAGTAAGAAAGCAGAAGTACACTAGAGTTTGCAGTGAGTACCTCCCTAATACTTCCTCTCCACTTTTCCAAGCTTTGGGTCCATGATTGCTCAACAATTTGTTTGGCTTTGTATGTTAACTCTCTTTTCAGTCACCAGGTTCCAGGTGTCATCAGGATGCCGGCCAGACTTCCCTGGATTGAAGACCCCACCAATATGTCCTGGAGCTCAGCTTCCCCAGAGACCCACCCTACTAGGGAAAGAGAGAGGCAGACTGGGAGTATGGACCGACTAGTCAACGCCCATGTTCAGCGGGGAAGCAATTACAGAAGCCAGACCTTCTACCTTCTGCAACCCACAATGACCCTGGGTCCATGCTCCCAGAGGGATAGAGAATGGGAAAGCTATCGGGGGGAGGGGGTGGGATATGGAGATTGGGCGGTGGGAATTGTGTGGAGTTGTACCCCTCCTACCCTATGGTTTTGTTAATTAATCCTTTCTTAAATAAAAAAATAATAAAAAAATAAAAAAAAGAAATTTAAAAAAAAAAAAAGAAAAGAAAACACAAGTTGAACCTGAAATGGAATTGGAGTATTACACCAAAGTAAAAGACTCTGGGGTGGGTGGGTGGGTGGGGAGAATACAGGTCCATGAAAAATGATGAATGAAATAGTGGGGGTTGTATTGTTAAATGGGAATCTGGGGAATGTTATGCATGTAAAAAAAAAAAGAAGTAGAAAAAAAAAAAAGAAACGTTGGATCGTGCAGTAGATATGCTAATAACAAGTTTTGTTTCATAATAAGTAAGTTGCAGCCAGCTGCCTGTGGGACCCTAGGCCATTCCTCGCCCCCATGCAATTGCCCGACGAGGCAAGTAGCCCCCCAGAGGCAAGAAATGTTTTTTTTTTTCAGATATGGCCCCCTCAGGCCTTCCCTTGGCAACATGCTGGTTTTTGTTATATATGTTTCTGTTCACCCCACACCCTTGATACTATAGTCATTTAGTTAAAAAGAAAAGGGGGAATTGTCATATGCTTTACATTGGTTTGTTCTAGCCCTCCCCCGCCAGGAGAATTGGATGAGTCCTGTTAATTTCTCGGGCCTGCTTGGCCCCGCCCCGAGGAACCCCGGGAGAGGGTTCCTGAGTCAGAGAGTGACAGAGTTCCTGAGTTCCTGAGTTCGAGAGTTTCAGGGTTACAGTGTAAGAGAGAGTTCCAGTGTGCCACAGTTTCAGAGGGCTCTCAAGTAGGAGAGTTCCAGAGTGCCAGAGTTGGAGAGTTCCTGAGTTCCAGAGTAAGAGAGAGAGTGCTTGTGCTGCCGCAAAGAGACAGCAGAGTTCTGTTTGGTGATTAGTTTGTCTTAGTTTATGAATCGTTGTTCCTGAATAAAGAAATACAGCTTCCCTGCCCAGCCGTTGTCTCTGTGTCTCTGTTACCCGCCTGTGAAGCAAGCCAGCCCGGCTAGAGCCTCCGAAATTTTAACAAGAGAGGAAAATTTCTGTACTAAAGACTCCGCCTCTGACACTCCCTCCCTATGGATGCCCCAGATCAGTACAGCCTGGCCTGAGCCCTCAGTGGATGCATGGGGGTGTGGAAAGGACCCCTCCAAACTCACCTGTCTATGGGGAACAGATTAAAAGCAGCGTGGAGTGCTGTACATGCACCCAGCCAGCATGGTGCTTCACCCCTCATTTCATTACACTTTTCTGAAGAAAAAAACAAAAACAAAACAAATCCAAAAAAAAAGAAGACATTTAATTTCCATTTGACTCCTTCAGTCTGAGGACTGGTGGCTGTAGGCAGTGGTGGAGTGAACACTTGGAAGACTCACTTCCCTGTCACATTTGGAGCGTCAGTCAGGTGGTATCCTCAGAGCTGACGGTAGCTGGTGTTAAAGGAAAATGTGGGTAGTTTTATCCCTGGAGAGGCAAATGGGGACCAGAGCCCATGAAACTGTTTTTTTTTTTTTGGGGGGGGGGAGTTCTTTACTGAAACTTGTGAGTCCTCACACCCCATCTGCTGCTTTAACTGTGCAGGTGCCTAGTGATGAGATGGGATAAAGAGGGATTGGGAGGGACGATGGCGCAGGATGGGATGGGATGGGATGGGATGGGATGGGATGGGATGGGATGGGATGGGATGGGATGGGATGGGATGGGATGGGATGGGATGGGATGGGATGGGATGGGATGGGATGGGATGGGCTAAGAAGGGAAGGTGTGGTGTGAACATGTATTACAGGCAGCAGAGACTCTATATTTCCCAAGGGCGGCTGGCTTAGCAGGACAGGCCTCTTGGCTGGGAGACACTTGGAGTCTCTTGGCCTTAATGTCTTCAACATTCCCATCTTTGCAATGAGAAGAGGGAGTCTGCTCTGCCACCCCCTCCAGGGTAGCTGAAAATCATCTGACATGCTGTGGTAGTCGTTCTATATGTGTAAATTATTCAGGAATCTGATGTCAGATTTCCCATGACTTGTTTTCTCATCTGTTTCTAGTCCATATTGCAAATGCTGTTTCTTCTGTAGCTATCATCATTACATTCCTGTTTATTAAATTCTGCACTTTCTTCAAATCTCACTAGTTTCCTTAGGCCCCCCTTTCCTTGTTTTACAAACTCATTCAGGAAATGATTATGTACACTATGCTTTTCAGTTATTTTCCCTAGGGAGTCAGGCTCTTGTGCATGTGCTGATTAATGTGTCTAACCTTTTAATTCATAGAGGAGAGAGAGAGAGACAGAAAGACAGAGAGATGAAGAAAGACCAGTGTGGTGGGCCCAGAAAGATAGCCGGTGAGCTTTTCCTCTGGTCCAAAGACTAACTAACTCCCCCCTTTTCCTCTCTCTTTCTCCTCTTGTTTCTTATGAAAGAGAGAATGAAAAAAGGAAAGAGAATAAGTGCACTGTTCAGGTCTTGTATAGTGTCGTAGGGGATTGAACCTGTAGCCTCTGGGACTTCAGGCATGTCAGTTAATGTAGCAATAGGTTGAGCTATCTCTCCAGTCCTTCAAATATTTTTGAATGTGAGTCAAAGTTGGAAATGCATTTTTTTACATCATAAGATTATATGTACATAATCTGAAGCAAAATATTAAGAAGATTATGTTTATTTTTACCAGTGGGGACATACCCTGGTACTTTTTATCCTATATATCCATTTCCCTTCTATTATACTATATTCCATCTCTAACATAATAATACTTTTAAAGGTGTGATAAATTGTACAGCACATAAATAAATCATTCTGCATTTACAACTTGAAACACTCATTTTGCATAAGAATCTTCTCTCCCATTGCTTTTGCTCTAGTGGGTGATAATTCTGACTTTTCATCTCCCTAACAACATGAGCCCTTTGTACTATGGGGTAGTGCATTTACTTTCTCTTAGACCCTCATAGTGGGCAATGTACCTACCCCTTGTGTGTGGTTCTTAAGTGCCCAGTACCTGTATGGTTCTATGCATGGGTCCCTTTTTGTATTTCCTCACATTTTGTCACAGCTATCTATTTTGCAGGATTGGATACCCAGTAAATAGCATGCAATTTCTTTGTGGAGCTGTAGCTGGTCAGTAATGGGATATCTGAAAGTGCCAGACCTAGGAAAGAATTGATTTGGCATGCATGGAAAGGCCTCTTCTAGCTGGTAGTGCTATTGTTGATTCCCTCATTGACATTCTAAGGGATTTGAAGAGTTAAATTTGCAGGTGATATGAAATGACAGGAAATGATCAGGTGCTTGGGGTCAGCATGATGACTGAGATAAAGATAAATGTCCTTCCATGTCAGGGCAGTCCCATCCACTGAAGAAGTGCCCTGCACAGATGCCAGTAGTATTCCCTGCTGAGACTCTCTGACCAAGATCCAGGTGAGATTAGAAATAGTAAAGGTGGTAGAAATGTCAGTTTCTTCTCATGTAAATTTCCTTCTCTCTAGGTATCAGCCAGGAAGGCATACATCTGTCCCCAAGGTAGCTTGTGGGCACCTTTTGGAGAACTGCCTATCCCTGGGTATATGGACATTCACCCTGGGCTCCAAGCAACGTGGAGGGAGGGAGCCGCGTGCCTTTGGGTAAATTAACTATAGTCATATTGCGGGACACCTTTCTTTTTATTTATTTAATTTACTTATAAAATGGAAATATTGACAAGACCATAGAATAAGAGGGGTACAATTCCACATAACTCCCACCACCAGGGTTCCATATCCCATACCCTTCCTTGAAAGCTTTCTTATTCTTTATCCTTCTGGGAGCATGTGTAGACGGTGGAAGGTCTAGCTTCTGTAATTGCTTCTCCACCGAACATGGGCATTGGCAGGTCAATCCATATTCCCAGCCTGCCTCTCTCTCTCTCTCTTTCCCTAGTGGGGCAGAGATCTGGGAAGATGGGGTTCCAGGACACACTGGTGAGGTTGTCTGCCCGGGGAAGTCAGGTTGGAGTCATGGTAGCATCTGCAACTTGGTGTCTGAAAAAGCATTAAGACATAAAGCAGAAAAAATTGTTTAATAATCAGGAAACTAAAAGCAAGAATATATATAGCAGCTGAGGTTTGGGGTCTCCATTTTGGAAAAAGCTAGTTGGTCTATTTTAGATCTAGGACATTTTCCTAATCACTGTTCAACTACAAAGAAAACATTCACCTCTCCACCAGTTTTTAAAATTTATATTATGTGGGGGCCAGGCAGTGGTGCTTCTGGTTGGTTATGTGCTCACATTACAGTGCACAAGGACTCAGGTTCAAGCCCCTGGTCCCTACCTGCAGGGAGAAAAGCTTCAAGAGTGGTGAAACAGGACTGCAGGTGTCTCTCTGCCTCTCTCCCTCTCTATCTCCCTCTCCCCTCTCAATTTCTCTCTATCTCTATCTAATAATAAAGAAATAAAAATATATAATTAAAATCTATATTATTTTATAATATTTAATTTATTTTATTTTAATAAAAGTGAGTTATAAAGAAAAAAAAGACACACAGAGAAAGATCAGAGCACTGCTCAGCTCTGGCTAAAGATGGTACTGGTAATTAAACCTTGATATAAGGAGCCTCAGACCTTAAAGTCTTTTGCAGAACTATTATGCTATTTCCCAAGCACATATTTCCCCCTTTTGTTTGCATATGTACACACACACACACACACACACACACACACACACACACACACACACGCTCCACATCTAGAGTTCTGGCTTCTCTGGGAACGGGGCAGAGAGACTCTCAGTCCGTCACCATTTTGAGAGTGGTTCTGAATATTCCTCAGCTAAATAGCACACATCCTATGGCTCAGATCAAACATCCTTGGTCTTCTTCCTTCCTTCCCACTATACCGGCTCAATGGTGACATCTGCCTTGAGGTGGGACCTTTGACTTGATTGGTCTCTCTGACTCTCTCCAGAGAAAGACTACCTCCTCTCTGGGCCATCTCACTGGCTCCTCACCCACTCCGGATCTGTGAGATTGTGGAAGCAATTCTCCCTGCTAAAATCCCACAGTGGCTCCTATTGTGTATATGCAGAGACTCTTCACTCTGCACACTCTCTGTTTCTGCAACCTTTCTCCATTTGAGCCTTGCTCTTTCTCTTATTATTATTGTTATTATTATAGGAGCAATTAATAGTTCACTTTAAATATAGTTGTTGATACAAGTAAAAAATTTCTCAATGTTCTGCAAAATGCTAATCCCCTGCTTAGGTCCTTGTCTGCCATCAGGCACCAGGACCTGAAAGCTCCTTTCTCCCAGTGTCCTTTACTGTGGTGCAATACACCAAATCCAGTTCAAGTTCTTCTTTGTGTTTCCCCTTTCTGTTCTTATTTCTCAACTTCTGACAATGAGTGAGATCATCTTATATTCAATGTTCTCTTTCTGACTTATCTAACTGAACATTATCCCTTAAAGCTTGCTGTTTCTTAAACACTCAGCCTCCTTCTCCATTCAGGCCTTCTGATTTTGTGGCATTACCTCTTCCTTAGCTCTTGACACTTCTAGGTCCTTCTAGTCTTCTGGGACTCAGCTGCCTCCTCCACATGACACCTCCTCCATAGTCTTCCATGACTACTCTGTCTATAGCAGTCCCTATTCCCTTCATGTGCATCACACCCACCTGGTTTTGTTATTTTTACTGTACATATAATTACCTGAAATGGCCGCATCTGATTGCCACCTTAATGCCACTTCCATGAAGATAGGACTTGCATCGGCCTCATTCACAGTTGCAGCTGGAGTGCCTAGCACATTTTCAGCTGATGTTTGGTGAATGCACAGTAACAGTGATCACAGCTATATGAAGGGTACATAGCTTGTGCCAGTCCCTACTCTAACCCTTTCTTGTACCAAATTCTTTTAACTGCAATTCAATGGAAGAGTCTCTAGCCACCAGCAGTTTAGAGCTACTGAAACTGTGTCACTGAGAAGCAATGACTTGCCCATGGCCACACTGCTGTCAATGGCAGACTGGGACTTGAACTCCAGGCAACTAGAACTCAAAGTTGGTGCTTTAGCCTTGTACTTGGATGCCTGGCATGGATAACCATGGGAGTGTGATGAGAGAAGTGATGCCTCTAAGCAGAGGAAACAAAACTGTGGAAGAGATGCCACATTCATCCGTATTACTGCTACAGAGAAAATGAAGCAGGAGTAGGGTGGGAACCTTGGAATGAGGACAGGGGGTTAGTTTCCTGCTGCTGCTTTCAGAAATTATGGTAAAAGGATGGTTTAAAACAATACTGAATACTGGACCGTCTCACACATAGGCAGAACTTAAGAAACAAGAGCAGGAGGGAAAACACAAACTACAACTTGGACTGGGGGGGAGGTATATTGCATCAAAGCAAAGGATTCTGGGAAAGGAAAGAAATGGAGGGCCTGGGGCTTTAGGGTTCTAGTGCATGCTGGTGGAACAAGACCTACATTGGGGGTGAAAGTGTTTTGCAGACACCTATTATGGAGAGATAAGACAGTGTACCCATGTGTCAATGACTCTTCAGGAAACTATTAACCTCCACAATATAAAAGAAACACACACACACACACACACACACAGAGAGAGAGAGAGAGAGAGAGAAACAAAAAATACCAATCTCTTCTCTGCAAACATTTGGCTAAAGCCCAAGAGCTGGACTGATTCCTGCTGGAGGCTCTAGGGGGAAAAACCATTTCCTGGCCTTTTCAACATCCAGAATCACATGTGTTCTTGTATTCTTCATTTTATCATCCCTCTGTCTATCTCCCAAGTACACCATTCCAGCCCCTGCTTCTATCATTATATTTCTTCTGCCTCAGCTCACTGAGTCCCTCTTACAAAGACCCCATGGCTATGTTGGGCCCACAGGAATGGCCAGAAGAATCTCCTACTTCAGGATCCTGAGTCATAGCTGCACAGATCCCTTTGTCATGAAAGGTATATAGTCACGGGTTCTGGGGTGTGGACAAGGATGAGTATGGGGAGAGGGTAGGATACACTTATATCTGTTAGTATTATTATCATGTTCTTTTGATTAATAAGATAGAGAGAAGTTGAGAGGGAAGGGGAGAGCTAAAGAGGGAGAGAAAGATAGAAACCATTTAGAAACCAGATAGCTTCACCATTTGTTAAACTTCCTACCTGCAGGTGGAGAGCAGGGAGCTTGAACCCTGGTTCTTGCTCATGGTAGTATGTGCAGTCAATCAAGTGTGCCACTGCCTGACCCCCTGCAGACACTTTTAAACGTGGTGAAGGAGAGCTCACCCAGAAGCTGTTATCTGAACAAAGATTTGAAGGAGCGGAGCCACTGGGCCATGGTGACCTGGGGTCAGAGCCTTTCAGACAAAGAGAAAGTAAGTGCAAACCAGTTGCAGGCCTGGGCCAGGTGTGTCTCCCACACATGGGTTGGAGGAACTAAGTGAGGGGGAGAACAGTGGGGCTTAGAGCCAGAAAGGTCAGAGGCCAGGGGACCCCTGGGATGGAAGGTACAGGACCTCCAGGAGTGATTACAAACTTGAGGCTCTACCCTAGGTAGGTGGGAACCATGGGGTAATTCCGAGCAGAGGAGGGGCTGAGTCAGGATTGTCATAGGATTCCTCTAACTGCTGTGTGGGACAGTTTGTTGGTAGCAAAAGTGGGAGAAGGAGGCTGGGTGGAAAGCTTTTGCACCTCTCTCACTTCCCAGGTGAGAAGGGTGGTTGGCCTGGAAAGGAGACTGTGATGAGACCCCACCCTTAGTCCTCCCAGAAGTATTGGCTGCCACACCCTTTCTTGGAGTGTCCTGATCAGAGGGACTGGCTCTCTCCAAAATCACTCTTTCCTGGTCATGACACATTTCCAAAGATTGTGCATGTAAGGCTATAGAGATTCAGTTATCTTGACTCTATTATGGGCTGTTTGAATTTGAATCCCAAACCTAGTAGGACTATTGACTACAGGGCCACCCCTAGAATGTATGGTGGCCAGGAAAATATGTGTGGGGCTCAGCTAAATATAATCAGTCAACTCCTCAAATAAAATGTCAAAATAAGCAGATAGTTTTTGTAACATGTCTACATAAGTAATATGTTTAAAAATATTTTTTCCTGGGCTCATGGAAGACATAGTGATTTAGCCTTGAAAATAAATAATAATGGGTAGAGAAGAGTTATTTTTATACACTACATTGTCCAGTCACAGTGTGTGAGGGTTCTTTTCAGAGTCCAGACAACATCTCATCCTGGTCAAGTTCACATTATACACAGAAAAATGGAACCAACCAAGCGCAAAGCAACACATCCCTACATGAAAACGACCCACGTAATTGCCTACTTATGTATCTGTCCATTCATTTAACAGATATTGATTGAGCACTTTATACCCAAGGCTTCCAGGACACAGCAGTGAGTGAGATAGACACAATCCATCTATTCTCATGAAGTTTCAGACTATGAGGACAAGTAGTACACAGGTAAACAAATAATCAAGGAAGTACTAACGCTCCTGGCTCCCTCCCACCCTCCTGTCGGTTGGAAGACAGACGACCAGGGACTCATGGCTGGGCTATATGCAGTATCTATTCATGCGGAACACAGCACAATCTAAGGCAAGTTAAGCTAAACTAAAACTAATATACTTGCCAAGTAGGGTGTAAACAGGATGTGATGTAGAGAGGGTGGAGAGAAAAGTGACTAGTGAAAATCAGGGTGTGACAAGGAGAGGGGGCGGAGCAGGCGAGAATTCTACCACTGAATCACCAATGCCCTGGAGGGAGGGTGGTGCTTAGTTAACAGTGGTTATGTAAATAGAATATGGTGTTAAGCAGGGGGGGGATTAAACCAAATGAAACAGAAGGCGTCTTAGAAGCAGAATTTAGAAGCATACCAACACCCTCCCTCTCTCCATGAAACAAAAAGTGGCCCAGAAAAAGTGAAGTCAAGCATACATGAGGCCCTGGACACACACACACACACACACACACACACACAATTTCACACTGTGAAAAGTGGATTATTGGAAATATTGGGTTGTTTGAAGTTATGACACATTTCTACTCAGAAAAACAGAAAAAAACTATGTGATGACACTTCCAACAAGCCAATGAACAGGGGGATAGGATAGAGAAATTGAGCAGAGTGGTAGTTATTGTCTCATTTTGGGTTGCCAGGGGGCTTTCTTTGAGGAGCTCAAGTGTGGGTTGGGTCATGAAGAATGAGAGAAAGATGCTACAGCTGACTGGATGGAACAGTGTGGCAAGCAGAAAGAATAGTAGGTGCAAAGACTCAGAGCAAGGAACAGGTCTGAGAAAATGAACAACCAGAAATGGGACCAGTGCAAGTGTGCAGGATATAGAAACATTTTACAATCTGTTGAGTGGGGCAGAAAGAGAAGGGTAAAGTTGTCATTATTACTGTAATAAATTGCTGGTTTTATTATTTAATTCTCTCTTCTCTTTGGGAGCAGTTTTTTGTAATATATTTATTTGTTTACCAGTGGGGGAGAGAGAAAGAAACAGAGCATTATTCTGGCTCATGCATTGCTGGGGATTAAACAGAGAAGCTCATGCTTGCAAGTCCAGTGCTTTATCCACTGTACCACCTCCCAGGATGCATGGAGCCAGTTCTGTGCTCTCCCAGACTGTCTCTATCTTTCCCTAATGGGTAGGGCTCTGGAGAGGTAAGGTTCCAGGAGGCACTGGTGAGGCCATCTGCTCAAGGAAGTCAGGATGGAATCATACTAGCATCTGGAACTTGGTGGCTGAAATGCAGTAATATAGGAAGCAGGACAAAAGGCTTAATAAACAGGAACCATAAAGTAGGAATAGATCAGATGAAAGTAAGGACCTTTGAGTAGAAGAAAGCTAGGAAGTCTATTTTAGGAATGTTCCTAGGAGCCAATGTCTTAATATTGTTTTTGTTTTAAAGTTTTATTTATTTATGGGATATAGATAGCCAGAAATTGAGAAGGTAGTAGGAGGTAGAGAGGAGAGAGACAGAGAGACACCTGCAGTCCTTCACCACTCTCAAAGCTTTCCTCTTGCAGGTGGGGACCAAGAACTCAAACTGGGGTCCTTGAGCACTGTAATGTGTGCTCAACAAGGTGCCTCTGTCTTAATGATCTTGAGCTTGATAGCTAACATGGGGGTGGGTCAGAAATACTGTCTGGGAAGAAGTGGAGAGTCGAACTAGGAAGCAGGATTAGGGCAGACAGTTGCTAGCAAACTTGAAGAAAATATATAAATGCAATTAACTGTTTACCACAATGGTCTAACTGGTGCCCATATTTATTCATATTTAACACAGGACCCTGTACAACCTCTGAAGGCTCAAAGTCAATGGTCACAGCTGAGAACATTCTAGGCTGTACTCACTTAAGAGATAGTCTTCTTCAAGTGGCAGAGTAGGATGACCTAATCTCCCTTTGTTGAGTGGGGCAGTCCCTACAACTGCTATTTCATAGTGAGGGTACAGTCCTGAAGAAGCCTACAAAAGGGCTTATGATGACGTTCCCAATGGGTGTGACCAGTTAAGAGAGGGATACATCAGAGGTCTAAGCCCATAGTATCTATGAGGGAATCCAAGGACTCTCTGTGTAGGACCCCGGTTGTTGGGGTGGCCTGATAGTGGCCAAAGAGGCCATCGTTAAGTGAGCCAATCTCTTGTCTTACCAGCTTTTGTAGTCACTTCTTTATCTGATAAACTTAGGCTTTCTTCCAGTTGTTAAAGTGTTGAGTGCCATTTGTTGTATCCAAATCAGTTTTAGGTTTATGGGATCTGGCTTTGAGGTAGGGAGGAAATAGCCCAGGATTATAGTGGAGTCTTAGTTAGCCTCAAGTTTTCTCCATTTACTTGTTTGATGATTCTAACAAAGGTTGTCATAGGGACAATACTTGTCCTTTACTTGATATATAGTTTTTGCCAGTATAACTCTTGACCAGTTGTGTAGTGTTTCTTCTGAAGCTTCACAATAATGCTGATGCTCTGTCAGAAGAGATTTAAAAATATGGAAGAATATATCTTACTTCTATTTGTACAGTTACTTGAGTAGATAGAGCTGAGGGAAGTTTATTAAGGTAGAAGAGGAGGGTGTTTAAGTAATAAATATATGATCAGAGAAGTTATGATGCCTTTTTTAGGCCATCCTACTAGAATGTCAGACTTTTTAGGTCTAAATCTAATCTTGGAGGCTACTAAGGGCTTTTACTTTGAGGTCTATAATCATCCCTTGCTTGTGGATACATGTATTCATGTACTTAGTTCCCTAGGCCCTAGCCTACAGCTAGTATATGTAACTGTGTTAGAAAAATTGCTGTCTAAAATGGAACTAGGTAATCCCATGTGTTAGGAAAGGTCTCACCAGATTAGAGGAGTTGGGAGATTGACATCTCAGGACGGGCGTCTCTGGAGACAATCTGCAGTAACAGGTTAGTATAACATAGTATAGCAGCTCTGGTAGTGTTGATTTAGTTGCAGTCAACAGAGGCAATATAACATAGCAAGGCTTCAGAGAGAAAAAATATCAAGAAATATGATTATACATTCCAGGACTAGGATCTTAAAGAGAATGGGAAGAGTTCCTTATAGACTTAGAAAGAGTTTAAAATAGCAATAATCATTGTTATAACCAATTTTGTTGGGAGCTTGTTTTCCTTTGAAAATCTAATGGTTAGGATTTACTATAATATACTTGACCTCATTATGCTTTATAACATTTAAGGATGTCTACTAATGACAACCAAATGGTTTTGATCTAGCTGGCCTAAGGTTGTAGTTATATATATACAAATACAGTGTCAGAATTTGATCATCTTATAAATATAAGACATTAAAAACTTAGGCTAAAGAAATATGTATATTCAGAGCTATGATCCAGGCAGTCAGAGGACAGGAAATATTAAATCTATTTTTCACCCCTTATATATTGAATCAATAGTAATTCATAAGATCATAAATTAATAGGTATATAATTTCACCCAGTTCCCACCATCAAAGGTCTGTGTCCTCCACCCCCCCCCCCCCGACTTTTGTTTTCCATCAGTCTTGGGTGCCTCTTAACTTTTCATCAGCAGCAAAAGCTGTATCCCCTGACTGTGACATGTCTCATTACAGGCACACTGAAATATGTTAACCTAAGCAGTTAGGAGGGTTGCAGAGGCTTTTGATTCCAGCAAGCCTGGTCATCATCATTATCCTGAGATCCACACACTTTCTCTTTGTTAAAGAGTTAAGGCACCCTTCTTTAATCTTAAAAAACAGGTACATAAAACAGGTCCCTGAAAGAAATATGTGTTTTACAGTTCCAGCACTTGGGGCAATAGTTCCACATGCCCTTTTGTTTATATAATGTGATAGTTTGCAAAAAAAAAAAATTCCTTTTGTATGACTTCTTTTGTAGTCATTGATTGTGTGGAAGGTATTGACATACTGTGCATGTTTGTAATTCTTCTCCCAGACAGATTCAAGGATAGAAAAAAAAGAAAGAAAGAAAAGAAAGAAACTGAAACCTTTAGCACACTTTCTGGGGAAGCACCATGAACTCACATTTGCATTCTTCCCTCATGGAATAGCTCACCCTTTTCCTAACCACAGTGTGTGTGTTTACTGCTACAACCCATTCTTTTTTTTTTTTAATATTTATTTTATTTATTTATTCCCTTTTGTTGCCCTTGTTGTTTTATTGTTGTAGTTATTATTGTTGTTGTCGTTGTTGGATAGGACAGAGAGAAATGGAGAGAGGAGGGGAAGACAGAGAGGAGAGAAAGATAGACACCTGCAGACCTGCTTCACTGTCTGTGAAGCAACTCCCCTGCAGGTGGGGAGCCAGGGTTCGAACCGGGATCCTTATACTGGTCCTTGTGCTTTGCGCCACCTGCACTTAACCTACTGTGCTACAGCCCGACTCCCCAACCCATTCTTTTTATTTTTTACTTTTTTATTTTTCATTGATTTAATAATGATCAACAAGACTGTAGGATAAGAGGGGTACAGGTCCAACCAATTCCCACCACCAGAGCTCTGTATCTCATCCCCTCCATTGGAAGCTTTCCTATTCTTTATCCCTCTGGGAGTATGGACCCAGGATCATTATGGGTACAGAAGGTGGCTTCTGTAATTCCTTCTCCACTGGACATGGGCATTGGCAGGTCGATCCATGCTCCCAGCCTGTTTCTATCTTTCCCTAGTGGGGCAGGGGTCTGGGGAGGTGGGGTTCCAGGGTACATTGGTAAGGTCATCTGTTCAGTGAAGTCAAGTTGGCATCCCTAAATCTCATTGGCTGTAGTCTTACCTTTAGGTTCCTGATTATTCAACAATTTGTTCTGCTTTATATCTTAATGCTTTTTCAGTCACCAAGTTGCAGATGCTACCATGATACTATAACCTGTTCAGCTACAGCTTTCATTCATGAACTTGTAGGGCACCTGCTGCCTTAAAGTGTTTGTGTCTGACCCTCCTCCTTCTTGGAAGACAGGAGCTGGGGCCTTGTGGGATTCACAGGGCCAGTAAGGAGATGGGTGTATGTACATGGGACCTGTGAATGTGAAGCAGGATAAATGGAGTGGAGGTGCTGGTGAGGCTGCTGAGGAGACCATTTGGCCAAAAAGAGGTTGTGAGGTCATTAACCATGCTGCGTTGACAGAGGGGCCCATAAAGTCAATGCCAAGATAAATCATGTAGAACTTATGTTTTATGTTACTATTCTCAAAATGTCTATCATTTGTTCACCATCATCTCCATGTATAGTAGACAGAATAATGGTCCCATCTCTTCCCCCCAAAAAAAAATTGTTCACCTACTAAGGTTCAAATCTGTGAATGAGCTACCTCATGTGGTGAAAGTGACTTTGCAAATGCAATTAAATGAAAGCTTTTGAGATGGGGAATGAATCTAGATGAGCCCAGCATAATCATGGGGCCATTGTGTAAAAAAAAAAAAAAAAAAACAACAACCAAAAAACAGAAGGATTAGAATCAGAGAAGATGATGTAATGATGGAAGGAGAGAGAGAAAGAGAGAGAGGAGAGAGAGAATGAAAGTAGGTGTCAGGGCCATATCCAAGGTGGCGTTGTAGTGGGAAGGACTCTCCAATCAGGCAATGGGGGATCTCTAGAAGCTGTGGCCTCTTCCCTAGAGCTTCTAGTTTGTTTAAGGCGACTGACATAAAGCCCCAGACAGGCTGTCATGTGCTGCTTTGTTACATTAAGATTAATGCTTATGATAGTAGCTTCATGAATACCTTGGCTACAACTGGGATACATGCCGACTTCATTTCTGGAATAGGGTCACTACCAGTCGTGGACCCATGATTGTGCAGATTATAAGAAAAATAGAATTACTCCTGCACTTTGGTGGATGCGATCCCTGAAGTTATTATAAAGAAAAAGAGTGATGCCTCTTTCATGATGGAAAGAACATTCTGTCACTATAAAAGCCAGTCTTAGACACATATAGTCAGCCCTCAATATCACATGATGCCCTAGAAATTGCAAAACAATGAAAACAATTTTATCAAAAGCTGATTGATATAAGGAAAAGTTAAGTCCATATGGCATATTCCTAGTCACTTAAACATAACCAGACTTCTAGATAAAGGCCCAGTACACTTGTAATAGTAGACAACTATTTGTATTCATACATTTAATTATCTTTTCAACCTGGTCGCTACACTTCAGGGTCATGCGTGACTGGGTTAGTGTTCAAGGTCAGAATCAACCTTGGACAAGACACCCTTGTATTTCAAGATATATCACATACACACATGCAGTCACTGAGGGCAGGAAAAGTGGACATGTCTGTGAAATTCATGTGAACATTTTGTGGGTGTGTGTGGGAGACCAGATCACCTGAAGATAGCCCATGGAGACATAGGAGGAATGTGCAAATTCCACACTGTTGCTTGGTTGGGAATCATTTTGCATTCATCAACCTTATAATGAAACAATGCCAAACTAAATGATGCTGTTGGAAGAACTGTTGTACAGGGTTTAAAGGTCGGTATTTCAGAGGTCAAAATAGCCAACACTTGTATTAATATTTCACAAAACTAGAAAGACACTTAATGCTAAGACTTAAAAAGTTGACTTTTACATTGATCTTAGAGCAGGGGAGGGTCTGATTGCTGGAGTCACAGCCAAATCTGTCATTCTTGCCTGAAAATAACCTCCTTTTTCTCCCAAGTCCTTAGGGGGATCCCAAAAAGTGTATACAGTGATGCTACTGGGATCATGATGGTTTGGTTTTCATCTGAAAGTCTCTTATCCAAGGAATGTTGTGGAACTCAGGCGTTCCATCTTAAAGTGTTGCTAGATGTTGATCCCATGCCAAATAAAAAGAGCCCAAAGAGAGAGAAGGGCAAAGGGCAGGACAGATGGGAGCCTGGGAGAAACTGATGACTTTGATTTCTAGTGTTCAGGAAGGAGCTGGAGAGTTTTTCACTTTTACACCTTTTCTCAAACTTACCCTTTTCTCGAATTTACCACCATCTTTTATGAGGGAGAGCCTCCTGTTCTCATCTGGCAGCTCCCATATTCAATGCTTCCCTGGGCTGAATGTGGGTTTGGAGTGGGGACTGAGGTGAAGCAAGTGAGGCACTCATTTGGGCACAGACATTTCAAAGGTGTCCAAAGGCTTCAGTAGTAAAGATAAATATAATTTTGATTAAAAAACTATGCTAAGAATTCCATAATAAAGAAAATATCAGATCTTATGTATTGATTGTTTAGAGAGAAGTAGCTTTTTTTTTTGTTTTGTTTTGTTTTGAGAGGGGAGAGAGAGAGGGAAAGAAAGAGAGAGAGAGAGAGAACATAACTCAGTGCAGTGGAGGCTTAGCTTGAACCTGAGTCATGGACATGGAAAAGCAACACAGTATTCAAGTGAGCTATTTTGCAATCCCCAAATATCAGACTTAAAGCTAAGGCAGAACTTGCTGTTTTTATCAGGAGTTGAAAATTGAGACGTACATCTCTAACTTCCCAATTGTTAAGCCAATACTATTTTTAAAATGATGGTGAGATTCATGGTTTATTAAAATAATGTCAACAGGGGTCATGAAGTGGTATATCCACTAGAGTACACATGTGAAGCGCAAGGATGCAAGTTCAAGCTCTGGGTCCCCATCTTCAGTGAGAAGAGCTTTGTAAGTTGTGAAATTTCCTTTCTCCCTCTCTATTTTTGTCTCAAGCCTCTATCACAAAGAAGAAGAAGGAGGAGGAGGAGGAGGAGAAATTAAAAAAGGGGGCCGGGTGGTGGTACACCCAGTAAAGTGCACATATTACCTAGTGACCCCCATGGGCAGTGAAGCAGGTCTGAAGGTGTCTATCTTTCTCTCTCCCTCTCTATCTATCTCCCCATCCTCTCTCAATTTCTCTCTGTCCTATCCAATAAAAACTAAGAAAAAATAGAAGAAAAAAAAAACAGTGACAAGGGAACCAACACATTGATTTATTTCAAAAACAAATCTTGACACCCCCCTCAACAATGGAGCCAAATTTTCACAGTAATATATGTACCGAATAGATAGGATGGATGAATCATTTATTCATTGGTGGAAATGCCTAGTTGAGTTGACAAAAGCTCCAACTAGAACAATCAAACTCTACTCCCACATGGAAGCTCTTCAAGGGTTTATAAAGCTGGGCACCAAAATCCTTGCAATCAAGTCAGAAGCCTCTTTTCCTATATAGTGAAGGATCTTCCCCTATGTCTTGCAATGCAGCGCAGTAGAGTATTTTTCAGGCCGGCAAACCCCAGAGAAGAAAATATATTTTATGATCTGCAGTGAGATGAAAAGCATATTTTAACAGAGCATTTCAAATGCATTTCATGCTCATGGCAGAGGCATCCCAAGTACCTACATTATTTAGAAAGCTGCAGGAGGCAGACTAATGAATGCTGAGCATGCGAGAGCGATTCATTCCACCTTTTAAAAAAATGCAACCGAGCCAAGAAAAGCTTCACAAAAGATTTAAAGACAAAATCAAATCTCTGCTGTTCACAATGTCCAGACAGTATAGAGATGATTAAACAAAAACAAACCTGAGATTTAACCTTAAAGGCAGTGAGCATTTTAATTTTTTAAACAGTGGAGGAAATCCCATCAAGAGGTGTCTGAAGGTTACGGATACTGTTATGAAAATGAGAAAGATGTGCTCTGAGCCGTTCGCGGCTCTGTCCCTGGAGTGTGAAATTAGTGACTGAAGGCAGATTTCACAGGCACTTCTGCCGATCGTGTAGGTGCGGCGGCGGATTGGCGATGGAGCCTCACTGCCAAGTCCTGCCTACTTGCAAGCTGCTGGCGCTATTCATGCAAAGCAGCGGTAATCATGAGTGTTTGGAACATTTTGCATTTATATTGAGCCCGGTCCCTCCTTCTGCTCTGAGTGAGGCTAGTGCTGTTTGCGGGGCAGAGTGCACAGACACACCTGCGAAACAAGCCTTCCCACCTAAGTCCTGTTTTCCTTTCTTAACGAAAGTATAGAAAAAGAAAAAGAAAGAAAGAAAGAAAGAAAGGAAAAGAAAGAAAGAAAGAAAGAAAGAAAGAAAGAAAGAAAGAAAGAAAGAAAGAAAGAAAGAAAGAAAAAACACCTCACCCATATGGATTAAATTCAGTGGAAATGTTGAACATGTACATAGGGAACTGGAATGTGTTTAAAAATGTTAAGCCTTAAAATACCTCCAAAGGCAAGAAAGAAGTCTCTGAACCTCTGGCGTGTGGGTAAGAAACAATTACTGATAACATTTGTATGCTCAGTCCACACATTTCTGGAGAGCTGGGCTGGGGAGGTTATACAGAAGAGAGAAAACTTGGAGAATGATGAATTGTGAAAAGATAGTTTCATTTCCTTACTTCTTAAACAGGGAGTTTCAGTCTCATTCAGCAACCAAACAGAAGTGTCATGATTATGTTTTCACACTTGCATTGTGACTAGGTGGGCAGAATTGGACTTGGAACCAGGGATATGAATCCTTCCTTCCTTCCTTCCTTCCTTCCTTCCTTCCTTCCTTCCTTCCTTCCTTCCTTCCTTCCTCCTTTCCTTCCTTTCCTTCCTTCCTTCCTTCCTTCCTTCCTTCCTTCCTTCCTTCCTTCCTTCCTTCCTTTCTTCTTTCCTTCCGTCCTTCCTGTCATTCTCTTCCCTCCATCTCCTCCTCCTTCTTCAACAAATAATTTGTTTGCTTAATTTTTTTAAAAAAGATTTTATTTACTTATTTGCTAGAGACAGAGAAATCAAGAGTGAAGGGGAGATAGAGAAGGAAATAGACACCTACAACACTGCTTCACTACTTGCAAAGCTCCTCTTCTGTATGTGAGGACTAGGGGCTTGAACCTGGGTCCGTGAACATTGTAATATGTGGGTTCAAATGGATATATCACTGCCTGGCCTCATGATGAGACCCAGAACCTCCAACCACTACAGAGAACAGTTGTCTCCAGTACAAGTCTTAGTGGCTTCAGCGTGTTTGGAAGTACCTTGCACTTCATTCATTCATTCATTCACTCACTCATTTATTTATTTTTAACTTTTGAGAGTATTTTTTTTTCTAGACTTCACTAATAAATTATTTCTCTTTCAAATGGAAGATCCTCCCATTAAGACCTGCCTCCCTGGTGAGGGAAGGTGTTTGACATCTTCAAACATGGCTTTCACTTTGAATGCTTTTGTGGAGAAGTTAAGAGTAAGTAGAAATCACATGCCCAGTTGAGGGTCATGACTGCAAACACATCAGGCATGCTCAGATACTTTCACCTTTGCAAAGGATGTGAAACTGACCAGCTTTGATTCTGTTTTAGTTACTTAGACTCAAATGACTGCAAAATATTTCACATTGCTTGTTACTACCAAAGAGTTTCTCTTTTTCATTTTAAAAAATTTTGTGTATTTGTTTCATTGCTCAGGGTTGAAACTCAGCCAATTGACCAATCAGTGCTCAACTAACCTTTCACCTGATCTGCATTTTGTTGGTCCAATTAGAGCTCAAATGGCTCATACCCCAATTTGCATAATAGGCCACCAATTAGAACTTGATGGATTTCTACCCCTGATTTGCATAGCTGACCAGAGGGAGAACAAGCCTGACTTTTCTGTGTGAATATATGTGTTAATTCATCCTGGCAACTAGGGACACAAATCAAGCAAGGGCTTTTTGAATTTTATAGCTCCCAAACTGCAGTTCTAAAAGTACTTCCCCCAAATTATTATATTTTTCTCTAACTAGTCCTTGTTTCTTCTAAGACAATAACAGTTTTTTTTAGAAAAAAATTAAACATACATCTGTTCTCTAACCCAGAAATCTATTCCTAGGTAGGTACATCAGAGAAATGAAAACATATGCACAAAAAGATGTGAGTGTTCCAAACTGGGAATAGCCCAAAAGTCCAACAATAGAAGAGCAAGCAAGCAAACTAGAACATTCACACTATACAGTACTATTCAGCAATGGAAGGGCATGCTACTGGCAAATGCTGCTAAGGGCTACTATTATTTAGATGTTCTATGTTCCAAAGTTCTCAAGTTCCCCACCCCTGCTCTAAATGAACTGAAAAAGATGAATGGAGGAAGGTCCTGTTTTAGATAAATTAAGGATTCTCCAAAAAATAGTTCTCATGATGACTAACACTACAATCTCTGGTGGATTTAAAAATGCAAATGAAAACAACCTTTGTTGGGGGAGTGTTCAGGTCCTGGAACATGATGGCAGAGGAGTACCTAGTGGGGGTTGAATTGTTATGTGGAAGACTGGCAAATGTTACACATGTACAGGCTATTGTATTTTACTGTTGACTTGACTATAAACCATTAACTCCCAAGAAAGAAATAATAAAACAAACAAACAAAAAACAACCTTTGCTGAACCAAAGCTCTCTTTCTGGAAAGCTCCAGACAGGGAACCCAGCCATTTACAAAATAAAAGATGAAAATAAATAAATAAATAAAAATAAAGGGCTGTGATCACATTAGTTAAGTGTATATCATTTTCCAAAGGAACAGACAATGTAATCTGTTTCATAAAAATGTGGTCTGGACACATCCTTATAGACACATTATAAAACCTATCTGCAGAAATTAACCTGCCCATCATTTCTGCTCCTTTCTACCCTTCATTGTCCACATATGGAGAAAGACAGTACCTATCCCAAGCTGTCAGCATTTCATCCCCCTGCTCAGTGCAGAACCTACCATATCCAGGAAACAATTCTTAGTGAAAGAATGAATGCTCAATGTGTTAAAGAACTGGATTTACATGACTGAGGTCCTAAAGGTCCTAGGTTCAATCCCTGGCATAGCCATAAACCAGAGCTGAGAGGTGCTCTGGTCTCTCTCTCTCTCCTAAACACATTTTCTTTGCCCCAGAGGATTATTTTTCATATTTAAAAAACTGATTAATATATATTTTTAAATTGCCACTAGGGATTATCACTGGGGCGCGTTGCTGGCACTATGAATTCAACACTCCAAGGGGCTATAGGTCATAGTCCATTTTTTCCTTTCTACTTTTTTTTTTTTTTATAGTACAGAGAGAAATTGAAGAGAGGAGAGGAAGGTAGAAAGGGAGAGAGAAAAAGAGACACCTACAGACCTGCTTCACCACTTGTGAAGAGCCCCCCAGCCTGTGGGGAACAGGGGCTTAAACACTGATCCTTGCGCATGATAATATGTACTCCACTCCCTGGCCTCTGACTTATTAATACTTCAGGTTGACATTCTAGGAAGACTTGGGTAATCTTTCATTGGTTTTCTGTTTGTTGTTTGTTTTCATTGTTTTGTTTGGGCTAGACCTCTTTGAAAGAAAAAGGAGCCAGTACTGATAGCCAGAGCAAGCCAGCTTCAAGTGTTTGTGAAATTTTATCACCTATTTGAAGACTTGACTTGAGCCAAGACTCTAAGAACAAGCACAGATTGGTCAGACTGAATAAATGCCCTTCTTTCGTGGGTGCCTTGATTGGCAGATGCTATATTTAATGAGAAGAGTTCTGTTCCCCTGTGAGAACCGGAACACTATTTTCAGAGCATAAAAAAAATCTGATGACAGTACTTCAGGGAACTTCTACTGGCTAACTCAACATTCACTTTTGTGACAATTGTTGTATAATGTAACTTTCTACTCCTGAAATGAAATTCATACATAATATGACCTACCTCTACACATAGTTAAAAAGTCAGAATACTATCCTAGCTATAATAGCAAGGACTAGTAAAATGGCAAATTTTAGAATATTGCTTAGGATAAAAATAAGAAAACAGTAGTGTTACACAAAATTAAAGTATGATAAGTACATACTTGAGAACAACTATGCTACCAAGGACCGTTGAGATGCTTGAGTCTTTTGCTGGTTCGTAAGTCTGGATTTAAAAGCAAAAAGGCAGAGCTGGAGAGAGAGCTCATCTGACTGGGTTCCTTTTTTTTTTTTTCTTCCAGTTACCTTTATTTATTTGATAGAGACAGTCAGAAATCACGAGGGAAAAGGAAGATAGGGAGAGAGACTCCTGCAACCCTGCTTCATCATTCACAAAGCTTTCCCCCTGCAGAACCTGGGTTCTTGTGCCCTGTAATGTGTGTGTTCAACCAGGTGCACCACCACCCGTCCTCGAGTTCCCATTTTTGCCCTAACCTGGTGTGCATCCAGCCACTACTGCACTGAAGGGGATTTCAATGCTATAGTGT